>NC_044996.1:113669312-113830416 GCF_008728515.1 Papio anubis
CCAGCTGCATCCATGTCCCTACAAAGGACACAAACTCATCCTTTTTTATGGCTGCATAGTATTCCATGGTGTATATGTGCCACATTTTCTTAATCCAGTCTGTCACTGATGGACATTTGGGTTGATTCCAAGTCTTTGCTATTGTGAATAGTGCTGCAATAAACATACGTGTGCATGTGTCTTTAGAGCAGCATAATTTATAATCCTTTGGGTATATACCCAGTAATGGGATGGCTGGGTCATATGGTACATCTAGTTCTAGATCCTTGAGGAATCGCCATACTGTTTTCCATAATGGTTGAACTAGTTTACAATCCCACCAACAGTGTAAAAGTGTTCCTATTTCTCCACATCCTCTCCAGCACCTGTTGTTTCCTGACTTTTTAATGATCGCCATTCTAACTGGTGTGAGATGGTATCTCATTGTGGTTTTGATTTGCATTTCTCTGATGGCCAGTGATGATGAGCATTTTTTCATATGTCTGTTGGCTGTATGAATGTCCTCTTTTGAGAAATGTCTGTTCATATCCTTTGCCCACTTTTTGATGGGGTTGTTTGTTTTTTTCTTGTAAATTTGTTGGAGTTCTTTGTAGGTTCTGGATATTAGCCCTTTGTCAGATGAGTAGATTGCAAAAATTTTCTCCCATTCTGTAGGTTGCCTGTTCACTCTGATGGTAGTTTCTTTTGCTGTGCAGAAGCTCTTTAGTTTAATGAGATCCCATTTGTCAATTTTAGCTTTTGCTGCCGTTGCTTTTGGTGTTTTAGACATGAAGTCTTTGCCCATGCCTATGTCCTGAATGGTACTACCTAGGTTTTCCTCTAGGATTTTTATGGTATTAGGTCTAACATTTAAGTCTCTAATCCATCTTGAATTAATTTTCGTATAAGGAGTAAGGAAAGGATCCAGTTTCAGCTTTCTACTTATGGCTAGCCAATTTTCCCAGCACCATTTATTAAATAGGGAATCCTTTCCCCATTTCTTGTTTTTCTCAGGTTTGTCAAAGATCAGATGGCTGTAGATGTGTGGTATTATTTCTGAGGACTCTGTTCTGTTCCATTGGTCTATATCTCTGTTTTGGTACCAGTACCATGCTGTTTTGGTTACTGTAGCCTTGTAGTATAGTTTGAAGTCAGGTAGCGTGATGCCTCCAGCTTTGTTCTTTTGACTTAGGATTGTCTTGGAGATGCGGGCTCTTTTTTGGTTCCATATGAACTTTAAAGCAGTTTTTTCCAATTCTGTGAAGAAACTCATTGGTAGCTTGATGGGGATGGCATTGAATCTATAAATTACCTTGGGCAGTATGGCCATTTTCACGATATTGATTCTTCCTATCCTTGAGCATGGTATGTTCTTCCATTTGTTTGTGTCCTCTTTTATTTCACTGAGCAGTGGTTTGTAGTTCTCCTTGAAGAGGTCCTTTACATCCCTTGTAAGTTGGATTCCTAGGTATTTGATTCTCTTTGAAGCAATTGTGAATGGAAGTTCATTCATGATTTGGCTCTGTGTTTGTCTGTTATTGGTGTATAAGAATGCTTGTGATTTTTGCACATTAATTTTGTATCCTGAGACTTTGCTGAAGTTGCTTATCAGCTTAAGGAGATTTTGGGCTGAGACAATGGGGTTTTCTAAATATACAATCATGTCATCTGCAAACAGGGACAATTTGACTTCTTCTTTTCCTAACTGAATACCCCTGATTTCTTTCTCTTGCCTAATTGCCCTAGCCAGAACTTCCAACACTATGTTGAATAGGAGTGGTGAGAGAGGGCATCCCTGTCTTGTGCCAGTTTTCAAAGGGAATTTTTCCAGTTTTTGCCCATTCAGTATGATATTGGCTGTGGGTTTGTCATAAATAGCTCTTATTATTTTGAGGTACGTTCCATCAATACCGAATTTATTGAGCGTTTTTAGCATGAAGGGCTGTTGAATTTTGTCAAAAGCCTTTTCTGCATCTATTGAGATAATCATGTGGTTCTTGTCTTTGGTTCTGTTTATATGCTGGATTATGTTTATTGATTTGCGAATGTTGAACCAGCCTTGCATCCCAGGGATGAAGCCCACTTGATCATGGTGGATAAGCTTTTTGATGTGTTGCTGAATCCGGTTTGCCAGAATTTTATTGAGGATTTTTGCATCGATGTTCATCAGGGATATTGGTCTAAAATTCTCTTTTTTTGTTGTGTCTCTGCCAGGCTTTGGTATCAGGATGATGTTGGCCTCATAAAATGAGTTAGGGAGGATTCCCTCTTTTTCTATTGATTGGAATAGTTTCAGAAGGAATGTTACCAACTCCTCCTTGTACCTCTGGTAGAATTCAGCTGTGAATCCATCTGGTCCTGGACTTTTTTTGGTTGGTAGGCTATTAATTATTGCCTCAATTTCAGAGCCTGCTATTGGTCTATTCAGGGATTCAACTTCTTCCTGGTTTAGTCTTGGAAGAGTGTAAGTGTCCAGGAAATTATCCATTTCTTCTAGGTTTTCCAGTTTATTTGCGTAGAGGTGTTTATAGTATTCTCTGATGGTAGTTTGTATTTCTGTGGGGTCGGTGGTGATATCCCCTTTATCATTTTTAATTGCGTCGTCAAAACAAAATTTATATCCAATACTCAAAACAGAATTTTGTAAAACAATAAGTGTATAAAGTCATATGAACATTAGGATTATTGAGATTAATAAAGCTAAAACTAATGTCTATTCATATAAGTTATGTTAATTGTACTGTCATTATTGCATTTTACTTTTTTGAAAAGTAGAAAGTTAACGCCTGTGTTTCTCTGTGAGTATTATTATATAATTCAAGAAGATATTGGATGAATTTTTTTAACTTTACTTTGTTTCACATCTCTGTTTCTTTTCTCTGCATCAAAAGCTACATTTTTGTGCCCTTATGTACCCAGCAGAAATTGATCTGCAATACATGTGGTGTCTCCAAGGGTATATTTAAATTTAGTAATTTTATTGCTAACTGTGAAGTTAATCTGCACTCTATGGGTTCTTTTCCCCAGGAAACTGAAATCGCAGTTCAAGCTAAACAACCGGATGTGGAAGGGATTTTGTCTAAAGGGCAGCGTTTGTACAAGGAAAAACCAGCCACTCAGCCAGTGAAGGTAATGAAGCAACCTCTAGCTATATCCATTACCTCATAATGGGTTATGCTTCCCCTGTTGTACATTTGCCATTGACGTGGACTATTTATAATCAATGAAATAACTTGTAAGGAAATACTGGCCATACTGTAATAGCAGAGGCAAAGCTGTCTTTTTGATCAGCATATCCTATTTATATATTGTGATCTTAAGGCTGTTAACGAGTCATTGCATTAAAGAACTCATTTCTGTCCTGGTGTGCTGCCATCAATACAAAAGTAGTCCCACCTTCAAGGTAGATTAAATTCTTTGGGGCTTTATTGCTTTGCTTGCCAGCCTTGATGCTTTTCATATTGTTTGGTTTAATTCAAATCAAGCTACTGCATCATAGTGTCTGTCTCCAACCTTTCTTTCCTTTGTTGCTCTTTCTTATAAAAGAGGAAAATCGGCATTGAGGCTTCAGTATTTCATTGAGTCAAGAATTTTTAGTGAAATGTCATGTAATTGCTTATTTCTTTGGCAAAAAGCTGGCCTGGGATAAAGCTTTCTATTTTGTTTTCTTCTCCATATACATGTTGAAGTCTAGGTCACATTTATTCACAGGCTATTACATAAGGAGGGAGATGGAAAGCCAGGTCAGTTTTCAAAAAATAGCTAATCAATGGCTTCCATTTGCAAATGAGAGACCAGTGCTAAATACACGTTAGCAATAGGTTACCTGATTCTCTGTACCTGACCGAAATTATAATGGTTCCCATTATGATGAAGGTTCCTGAGATCCTGTAATTGTGGTTGTTTATTGATCAGTCTTAGTTTCTCAGTGAATGTTGCAGGCTTGGATACAATGAACCTCGCCCTCATGTTTAAAACTGCTTGAAAACAGTTCAGGTCAATAACCTCATTATACAGAACCAGTTTGTCCTTGCAAACAACATTACCATGACTTAGATTCTGTCTCTAAGGTCACTGCATAGTTTCCCTTGCACTTGGCCCAAGCTTAATTTCTAGAAGATTGTTTGTTTTCCTTGCAGCTTACAAGAGACTTTTCCTTAGGTAAAGTTGAAGTTTGCACTGAGCTTAATGTCCAAACACCAGACACTGAAAATCACAGGTTTCTCTGTGGATATCAACATACATTTATTCAGGAATATATTGCAACCACTCCAAAAATCTAGAAAAGTAATTTGTATACAGTTCAAGCCCAGTATAATCATTTTTCATAAACTAACAAAACTAACAATGTGCTCAGTATTTAATTCGAAGAGCTAGAGAAAGTCCTGAAAGCAGCAAATTTCAGAGTTTCTGTTGATGTTCTGAAGAAAGCCAGCCCCCAGAGCAGTTAACAGGGTGACTTTAATTGTAGCAAGCCATGAAATGCACAAATGGACAATTGCGTACATTTCTGTCTACTCTTTGTTGATCCTCAAAGACTTTATGCCTTATGGTGTATGACTATGAATTAAGGTTTGTCACTAATTGTTAGAGATCACAAAGGTACATGTAATTTGGCTTTTACTTTTGTGCTTTTGTAAAAGAGAGAGAGAGAGAGATCTTAATTAAAAGCCGGTGAGACAATTTTTGCTTTCATTACGTACAAAACAATCCAAATACTTGATACTAACTTATCACACCTCCACCCACACACTCAACTACTGGGCCACTTGGAGATAAGAACTGGGATCTGCCATGCCTGAGCATATCTGCTTCCTGCTAATGCATTAGTGATGTAAAAGGAGAATTACTTTTCTGGAATAAAAAGAACAAACCAGGAGCTGTTGCTTTCCTTCTCTCACAACCCTTAAAACCATTTTTGTAGCAGACAGCACTGTTCTTTCCTTCCTTCTTTTTTTTTTTTTTTTCTCCTTGCCTGCTTCCCCATTTTCTCTCAATTTGGCACATTGGGAGAAGCTGAACTTAAGGGAAATTTTATTCCTGTTTTCCCATTTTTCCCTTGGATTTGGAGAAGAATCAGCATATCAAGTTGGCTGGGCATGGTGGCTCACGCCTATAATCCCAGCACTTTGCGAGGCCAAGGCAGGCAGATCACCTGAGGTCAGGAGTTCGAGACCAGCCTGGCCAACATGGCGAAACCCTCTCTCTACTAAAAATACGAAAATGAGCCAGCTGTGGTGGCAGGCGCCTGTAATCCCAGCTACTTGGGAGGCTGAGGCAGGAGAATCGCTTGAACCTGAGAGGCAGAAGTTGCAGTGAGCCGAGACCACGCCGTTGCACTCCAGCCTGGGCTACACGAGCAAAACTCCATTTCAAAATATATAGATATAGATATAGATATCAAGTTCATAGGGGCAAAAATGCAAGACCGATTTGGAAATTATGGGGATTAAAAAAATAGTTGACTCATGCAAAACTTTTGCTATGGACCATGACCTTGGAAACATCTGAAGATTAGCTGGGGTTTGTGGTAGCCTGAAACAACTAGAGGCTCAAAAAATGACCTCACAGTTTTGAACATGACACCCAGCAATACAAGGTAGAAAGCTGTGAGGGCTGTTTAAATCTCTGCATGGATCAAAAATTTATTTTTGAAGGTTAGGGTGATTTTTCTGAAGGACGCTCCATTGCTCTGACAGAAAGTGAACAAAGCCTTTTTCAACTTTGAGTCCATATATCAAAATTTAAAATGTGTCCTATTTCTCATGCCTCTTCTTCACTCTGGGTCTTGTTACCTCTTAATAGAAGAGGAAACGAGTCTGAGTAGCCTGCAGCACATTTTCATGAGAGAATTGTGTTTCTGTTTTGTTTTGGGGGCGGGTGCATTTGGAAAGTGTAATAGTTATGAAGAAAATGATATTCTTTAAAAAGAAAATGAAGGCCGGGCGCGGTGGCTCAAGCCTGTAATCCCAGCACTTTGGGAGGCCGAGACGGGTGGATCACGAGGTCAGGAGATCGAGACCATCCTGGCTAACATGGTGAAACCCCGTCTCTACTAAAAAATACAAAAAAAACTAGCCGGGCATGGTGGCGGGTGCCTGTAGTCCCAGCTACTTGGGAGGCTGAGGCAGGAGAATGGCGTGAACCCGGGAGGCGGAGCTTGCAGTGAGCTGAGATCCGGCCATTGCACTCCAGCCTGGGCGGCAGAGCGAAACTCCGTCTCAAAAAAAAAAAAAAAAAAAAAAAAAAAAAAAAAAAAAAGAAAATGAAAATCTCTCATGATGTATATGTAAGATCCAGTATTTAAATGGATAATTAGTATGTCCACTGCTTACAGACATTCTAATTAAAGACACATCAGGGAATTATTCTGTTTCTTAGGAAATTGACTTGTCTATTGGCACCTCCGCATTCTGCATCAGACAGCCTGTCTGTTCAGCTCCTACGCTCACCTCCCAAGCTGAGTTCTGACTGGAAGCTGGGTTAATCCCTGTTCAGTTTCTTTCCTCTTTCGTCTTTCCTTCACTTCATCAACTTCTTTAAGATTTCTTTTATTTTCAAAGATGGTATATTTCTGGTTTCTTTTTGAAATCTCTGACTAACCAACTTCTTTATTTTCTTTGAGGAATTCCTATAAAAGGTCAAAATTATGAAATAATACTACTAATGACATATATATAGTACTAATCTCTGCTGCAAAATAACTGGAAAAATCTTAGGATCATATGATCAAATACCTCTCCATCTTTGTTTAACACTTCAACTCTCTCTCTCTTTTTCTCTCTCTCCTTCTCTCCCTCTCTCTCTCTTCTCTCTCTGTCTCCCTCTCTCTCTCCCCCTCTACACACATACTTTTATTTATTTGTATGTTATTTCTTCATCTTAACTTCAGAAATTATTGAAGACTGACTATATGAGTTATATAAATTGTTTAAAATTTTGCTAAAGTTGTAGTTTTGGTGTAATGTATTACATTAATGCCATAGATGAAATAGTTTTTAATGTGTTCCATTTTTCCATAGAGTAATAACGAGGTCCTCAATAGCACCCCATTTAGCAGTTTAAAAGCAACAAAAACTACTGCTATCAGTGACAACAATATAAACTACAAAAGAAATAAGCCATTTGTTGTTTGGTTTTTATTATAAAATTGTATTTTTAACTGTCTTGAACTTAAGCATTTAGGCGCCATTTTCTTGTATTCATACTCATTTTTAACTTAAGTTAGAAAACTACACTTTCAGTTAACTTTTAAAAATGTGTTCATATACTTTCAATGCTTACATCACCTGCCATGTATTAGAACTGAGAGCGTTAATGGAATTTTAAATGTCTTGATTACTTTCTAAAGTGATAAAATGAAGCCAGCTGGTTTGCTTTGCTAACTTTTTATATTATCAAAAAATGTTACTTACATAACCTAATTTTACTTACTGCTCTTGAATTATTTTTCAATGTAACAGAAAAAGGTGTGAGGACCTTTCTGTGTTTGGCCAAAGGGTTCCATCTCAACCTTTAACACAAAATAATTGCTGTAGACAAATGGTCAAGAGGGCAATTATAATCTTCCAGGCATCATTTCCTCAGATATGAGCTGCAAAATGACAGCATCATTAGTCATTTTCAATTACAGTCAATCACAACCAGGGATGTTTCATTTTCCCAGCTGTTTTGTTGTTAATTAACTAGATTAAGCTGTTTTTTTTTCCTTCCAATGTGTTTGTTCTACTGCCAACATCAACATCTTAACATTTTTCAAAACTTCCTTAGGGTTTATTTTTTGCCTAACAATCTTTAATATATTACTCACAACAGATGTGCATCTCAAGACTTATTCACAGTATAGCAGGTCGAATGGTATTTCATTGGTCAAAATGTTGCCGAAATCAATATAATTACCATTAAAACAATACTTGGATTTCATAAATCATCTGTCATGCATACAATCTCGTTTACCTGGTGTAACTTCACTTATAGCAACAGAAATCAATAGAGAGATAACAGATAAAAATTGTCCCCTCAAATGAACAAGTCTATTTTGACTGACTCATTTAGTGAGTACAATTCCCATGCCAATAACACCAGAACAAGGTGGGAGATGACATCTAGAAAGAAGATAACAATGTTAGAAATACTTAATAATTTATAAGTAAATTCATAGTAACATTTTATTTTTTAAAAATATGAGTTTGCTTTACAACTGAAAAAAAGTCTTGGAGTATAAGAGGTTGAATAAATGCTAATCCCAATGCATAAACTTAAGGAGAGCTTCACTTTCCCAATGAGAAGAGAAAAAAATTGTAATAGATTTTTGGGCAACTTGTAAACATAAACATTTAGAAATATGGATGAGATTGTCAAATTTCTAATTATATTCAATTTCTTAATTGAGTAGCATTTCCATATTTCTAATCTTACATTTTATAAAATAACACACTCATTTAGAAATACCTGGCACATTTATATTTTATGAAACAATTTCATTCAAATGCTCCGTATGTATATTCTAGAATTCTAGAGCTCATCACCTTGCTAAGTTATTTGTAATATGGCACTGTTTGAATCCCCACATAATACTCTGAAAGCCCTCTGGCCAAGATTACTAGCAACATACCTGTAATCAACAAATTAAGAATATTTACCTTGTTGCAGCAAGAGCGTAAAACACTTCAGACAGAGTGTGGGCATGTCAGTAAGAGGGCGTTGGAAAAAGCTTCTCACAGAGCTCAGCTGGCTGCATGATTCTAAGGAGGAATTCAGAAAGCAGAAGCCATTTCTGGATTAGATGCTTTCAAGAAACAGAATCAATGTAGTGATTAGGTATCTTAGTGTTTATCTAGAAGATGAGATTAAAGTAGGGCTAGACACGTCATTGGTAAAGGAGCAGCAATGCCTCATATGAGTCATTTCTGTGATAGCAGAAAGGCCTTGTCTCTGTCTTGTTTCAAACACGGCCATGGGGTGGCCTTGTGTCTACCTAGTTTATTTCTATGAGTGTTTTTTAACATCCAGCTGAGACCATCATGGCCTAGCTAGCTGCCAGCTGCCAGCTACCAGCAGGGCCATTTTTCACGTTCTCAATGCTGTAACTGAAATTTTTATCCCAAACTTCAATACCCATTCACAAAATATTAGGACAACTGTTTTTTTCATTTTTCATAGATATGAGTTTTGTTTGTTTGTTTGTTTGTTTTTGAGACAGAGTTTTGCTTTTTTGTTGCCCAGGCTAGAGTGCAGTGGCACGATCTCGGCTCACAGCAACCTCCACCTCCCAGGTTCAAACGATTCTCCTGCCTCAGCCTCCCAGGTAGCTGGGACTACAGGCATGCGCCACCACGCCCAGCTAATTTTGTATTTTTAGTAGAGATGGGGTTTCTCCACATTGGTCAAGCTGGTCTCAAACTCCCGACCTCAGGTGATCGGCTGCCTCGGCCTCCCAAAGTCCTGGGATTACAGGCGTGAGCCACCGCACCCAGTCAGATGTGATTTTTTAAAATTTTCCCAATAGACTCACATATTGTTTTTGCTTTTTAAATTGTTTGGCTTTTTAACAAATTCTTTAAAAGACTTGTTTACAATGGTCTCCGAGTGATTGTGAAGCTATACATTAGGAATGATTGCTCAAGATTTATCAACTTGCTTTGCCTCCCTTTTTAATTAAGCAAATTCTGTCAGAGTACTTATATAAGCATCACATCTCTTGAGGTTATTTCAGGCTAATATACAACATTGTGGTTCAGAATAAAATAATTGCGACATAAGAGGTAGTCTTGAATATGAGCCAACTTTCTTTTCTGAGAGAACATTTGAGTGAAAAGTCTCATATGCTCAGTAGCTCATGCTGAAATTAGGGAAGTATTTTAGAGATTTGAATTTCACCTCTTGTCCTCAGTTGTATTAATTACACTTAAAAAGACAGACAAAGAGACATAGATGTTTCAATTACAGTATTCAAATGTATGCCTGTATATGTACAGCCGTAGGTAGAGTTCTTTATTTATTCAGTAGATATTAATTGCATGCCTACCATTGACACAAGATATATTTTTAAATTTTGAAAATCTCAAACTCAGAGTTTAAACTATATTCTAGTTTACTTTTTTAAACAAATGATATTTTTATGATTGTATAAAACAAATACATTATTTTCCCTTATTCTACATCAAATAATATTTCTAGAAGGCTTTTTTCCTTATCTTAATGATAGAAAACATAAAAATCATTTAATATTTTTTAAATATCCCAAAATATGAGGCAAGAAAGCACCCACAATTGTAGCTATCTTAGGAAACTGTTAATTTCTTAAAACATTTTTTATATTTAATTTTATATATGTATAATTGTACATATTTATATGTGGGGTACAAGTGATATTTTGCTTATTTTTTGTAATTTCAGTAGTTTTGGGGGTACAGGTGGTTTTTGGTTACATGGATGAGTTCTATAGTGGCAAGTTCTGAAATTTTTTCTGTATCCATTACCTGAGTAGTATACACTGTACCCAATAAATAGTCTTTTATCCCTTACCTCACTCCCAAGCTCCCCACTTAGAGTCCCCAAAGTCCATTATATCACTCTGTATGTCTTTGTATCCTCAAAGCTTAGCTCCCACTTATGAGGGAGAACATACGGTATTTAGTTTTCCATTCCTGAGTTACTTTACTTGGAATAATGGCCACCAGCTCCATTCAAGTTGCTGCAAAAGAAATTCCTTTTTATGTCTGAGTAATATTCTATGGTATATAGATACTACATTTTCTTTATCCATTCATTGGTCGATGGACACTTGGGTTGGTTCCATATCTTACAATTGCAAATTTTGCTGCTATTTTTGTGCTGCTGCTTTCTTTTTTGTACGTCCTTTTCTGGTTTTGGTATTAGGGTGATACTGACTTCATAGAATGATTTAGGGAGGATTCCCTCTTTATCTTTTGAAATAGTTTCAGTATAATTGGTACCAATTCTTCTTTGAATGTCTGGTAGAATTCAGCTGTGAATTCATCTGGTCCTGGGCTTTTATTTGGCAATTTTTAAATTACTGATTCAACCTAGCTGCTCATTATTGATGTGTTCAGGGTTACTTTTTTTTTTTTTTTTTTTTGAGACGGAGTTTTGCTCTTTCGCCCAGGCTGGAGTCCTGTGGCATGATCTCGGCTCACTGCAACCTCTACCTTCCGGTTTCAAGCAATTCTCCTGCCTCAGCCTCCCAAGTAGCTGAGATTACAGGTGCTCACCACCACGCCCAGCTAATTTTTGTATTTTTAGTAGAGTCGGAGTTTCACTATGTCGGCCAGGCTGGTCTCAAACTCCTGACCTCATGATCTGCCCGCCTCAGCCTCCCAAAGTGCTAGGATTACAGACGTGAGCCACCGCGCCCAGCCGAAGTGTTCAGGGTTTCTGTTTCTTCTTGATTTAAACTAGGAGGGTTGTATGTTTCCACGAATTTATCCATTTCCTCTGGATTTTCTAGTTTGTGTGCATAAAGGTGTTCATAGTAGTAGTGAATGATCTTTTGTATTTTTGTGATGTAGGCTGTAGTGTTTCCAGTTTCATTTCTACTTGAGCTTATTTGACTCTTCTCTCTTCTTTCCTTGGTTAATCCTGCTAATGGTCTATCAATTTTGTTTATCTTTTCAAAGAACTAGCTTTTTGTTTCATTTATATTTTGTATTTTTTTGTTTCAACTTCATTTAGTTCTGCTTTGATCTTTGTTATTTCTTTTCTTCCGCTGGCCTTGAGTTTAGTTTGTTCTTGCTTCTCTAGTTCCTTGAAATGTGACATTAGGTTGTCAATTTGTGCTCTTTCAGAATTTTTGATGTAGGTATTTAACACTATGAGCTTTCCTCTTAGCACTGTTTTTGCTGTATCTCAGAGGTTGCAATAAATTGTGTCACTATTCATTTCAAAAAATATTTTAATTTCCATCTCAATTTCATTGTTAACCCCAAAATCATTCAAGAGCTTAATTTCCATGTGTTTGTGTAGTTTTTTCCTTTTGGAGTTGATTTTTAGTTTTATTCCACTGTGGTCTGAGAAGATACTTGATATGATTTTGATTTTCCTAAATTTATTAAGACTTTTTTGTGGCCTCTTGTATGACCTGTCTTGGAGAATGTTTCATCCGCTGATAAGAATGTACATTCTGCAATTGTTGGGAAGAATGTTCTGCAGATATCTGTTAAATCCATTTGTTCTAGGGCATAATTTAAGTCCATTGTTTCTTTGTTGAGTTTTTCTTTCAATGACCTGTCTAGTGCTGTAAGTGGAGTATTGAAGTCCCCCACTATTATTGCATTGTTGTCTATCTCATTTCTTAGGTCTAGTACTATTGTTTTATAAAGCTAGGAGCACCAGTGTTGGATGCATATAAATTGAGTATTGTAGTAAATATCTTCTTGTGGAACTAATCCTTTTATCATTATACAATGTCTTTCTTTATCTTTTGTTTACTATCGTTGCTTTAAAGCCTGTTTTGTCTGATATAAAGCTATTCCTGCTTGCTTTTGGTTCCTATTTGCGTGGAATATCCTTTTCTGTCCTTTTACCACAAGTGATATTTTGATACGAGCATATAATATATAATGATCAAATCAGAGTGATTGCAGTATCTATCACCTTAAATATTTATCCATTTTAAATTTTAAAAGGAAAGTTATATTCAGAAATCACTTTTTCTTGTAACTAATTCCTGTTCTTCATAAAGAAGAAATTTCATAGTTTGATATAGTTGTCTTAACATTTAATGAATATTTTCAAGCAAAGTATATACAATGGAGAATAATGCTCAGCTGCAAAAGTCATCTATAATGAATTTAATTTTTCCATTTACAAAAAAAGTACTCCCAAAGTTTATCCATTTTGGTGGAACATGAATTCACTCTGATTGTTGAGTTTGGAGCTCTTGTGCAGAAAACCTTGGACCTGCAATTTAGTTAGCATATTCAAAGTTTTAAAATTATAGAGATGTAGTCAAGAATAGGACTTGATAGCTATTATCCCACTGATTTGCAATTTAAATAAGTTGGGACTTAAGTACATATTTGATTTCCTTAAATTTGCTTATAGATGATTAACATGTATAGCAAAATGTTACCTTTTACAGATTTTTATTGAGCATTGCTTAAAGATTATTATATGATGAACACCTGACTAGTTACTACAGCCAAACATTTTTCTGTTATGCAGATGAATTTTACAGCTTGAATGATGAGAGAATTGAAAACATGGGCAAATGCCAGAGAAGTGAAAAACAAAATGAAGCAAAACAAAAAAGAACTTGCATAATATATAAATAATCCATTTCAACTCTACAGTACACCAAATTCTTGGAAAAGTAGCAAGATTGTTTTTGTGATTAGCTAAATCAAAAACTGTAGTCATTTCATAAGTATTTGCTAATAATTATAAAAGATTAGAAATTATACAGTTCTGAGCTTATTGAACCTTTGACCCATTGCAACGTCCTCAGACATTTGTGGTACATTGGGAGTGCCATTTAATTTTAAAAATCCACCTCTACATTAGAGATTATAGTAACCCCTCATTTACCTATCTGGAGATAAGAGTGGGAAAGATAATATTTGACCAAATGGACAGATGGGAGTGCCATTTAATTTTAAAAATCCACCTCTACATTAGAGATTATAGTAACCCCTCATTTACCTATCTGGAGATAAGAGTGGGAAAGATAATATTTGACCAAATGGACAGACTATTTAGAGTTTATGTATTAATAAAAGAGAAATTGCATGCACAAACATGTTACTTTCTAGGTAACTAAAACCTAGTCCTTTAATAAAGCACTGAAAAATTTTTATTGTAACTATTTTAATGAAAACTTTTCTTGAATATCTTCTGTTTTGCTTCATTAAACAGTGCATAATATCTGACCAACAAATTTATAGTGCTTTCCAGTTCACAGCGTTTTTACCATATAAAATATCTCATTTAGTTTCTCCAACAAAGCTATGAGTTACGTGGTAGTATTATATCCATGTTTCAAGGATGATAAATCTTAGTGACCCATCTGATTTTCCAAGGATCATACAACCAGTGAATTAGGAATGAAACTCAAGACTTCTGATTCTAAATCCCAATGTAAATTAACTTTTCTTAATTTTCAGGGATGTCGTTATCACATCAATTTTTGCTCTGTTTAGTGATACAGTGATATATGAGGAACATGAAATTCAAAGCACTGTTTCTTCAGTTGAGACCCAGTTGAAGTGGTTGATTTGCTTTTAGAAGCTAGACTGTAAGATAAATAAATACCTTTAAATATTAAAGCAAACTCAAATCACTGAGATACTTACACCATGAGAAGAAAGTGGAACCCAAGTCAACTGGTAGAAACAACGAACTTTGATCTCTCTTTATCCACTCATTCTGAGGAACAATATGCTTACTGAGTAGAAAGATGGGCATACCCCCAGCAGTATTTAAATCAATCCTAAATCTATCACTATCTCTCCTTTTCTCTCTCTCTCAGCACATATAGGTGATTTCCTATAAATTAAATGGCATAGGATGAGATTTCATCACATGTTGAACTGTCATTTCATTGATAAATGACTAAAATTACCACATTTCTCAGTTTTAAGTTTTTTATGTTCATTGTCTCCTATTGCTACTTTCTGTTATCAGAATGGTTACTTCTCATTGCTTTTAGTATTCTGTCTTTGTAGAGTTATAGAAACTTCACAGGGAAACCAGAAGATCAAATATATTACTCACTAGTGTCTTACAATATTTAATTTTTAGTGTTTAGGTTCTGATGTCAGGACAGAAAAATATCTTCCATGAGTGATGACTTTCAAGGGTGGTTTTCCTGACTAATCAGAGGCATTATATTTTGTTTGCTTTTAGGTTCAAGACTGATTTTTAATAAATAAAAAAGTTACATGTATTGATATGCTAGTAAATGTTAACATCATGCATTCTGGATAAAAACATTGAAAGCCTTGATTTGACTTGATGTCAGACACAATAGATATAATCTCAAGAGCACTGATGATAGTTAAATTAGGAAGTGATGAATTCTTACTATATATTATGTTTTGTTCTTAGCACAGTTTTATATTTATAAAATTTAATTTATATTAATGGTTATGTTTAATAACCAATTAGCAAAATTACTGAAATGTGACAATATCTCTATTCCCATTTATTTCCTGCTTTATCCTTTTAAAATATGTAATATTATTTATAAGTATATTTTAAATTTATAAAAGCTACATTGTACTATAAATCTTGTTTTTTAGCTTTTCAAACGTTCATAATTGTGTTTTAAAGATCCATCCCCTGCCAGGCGCAGTGGCTTACGCCTGCAATCCCAGCACACTGGGAGGCCAAGATGGGCAGATCACCTGAGGTCAGGAGTTAGAGGCAGCCTGGCCAACATGGTGAAATACAAAATACAAAAATTAACCAGGTGTGGTGGTGCCAGCCGGTAGCTGAGGCAGGAGAATCACTTGAACCCAGGAGGCGAAAGTTGCAGTGAGCCAAGATCACACCACTACATTCCAGCCAGGGCAACAACAGTAAAACTCCATCTCAAAAAAATAAAAAAATCCATCCACATTGCTCTACATATACCCTTATCCATGTCTTTCACATACACACCCATGTTGTCCTCAATTCCCCACAATGCAGCAACAAACTTTCTTGTACTTCCTTATGACCTTAAGAATGTGAGAGAAAGTTCTCCGGTATACACTGATGAGGGAATATGATCAGCCAGGTTTTTTGTTTGTTTTTCTGTTTTTTGCTTTTAAACTTATGCCCACTTTTCTGTTGGCAGTCAGCAGCCACATCTGAAGTTATAGCTCTCTGTTTTAGACAAGGCTTATTCTTCCCTTTGTTACAACCTAGTCCCTATAGGGACCTGAATTTGTGACCCTAGTCTGTGAGATTACTTTTTAAATACAGTTTGGTTCAGGATTTATAAAAACCTAATAAGGCTGGGTGTGGTGGCTCACACCTGTAATTCCAGCACTTTGGGAGGCTGGGATGGGCAGATTGCTTGAGTCCAGGAGTTTGAGACCAGCCTGGGCAACATGACAAAACCCCATCTCTACATAAAAATGCAAAAATATATATATCCAGGCAGGGTGGCATGCATCTGTAGTCCCAGCTACTCAGGAGGCTGAGGTGGGAGGATTGCCTAGGAAGTCAAGGCTGCAGTGAGCCGAGATCTTGACACTGCTCTCCAGCCTAGGTGACAGAGCAAGACCCTGTCTCAAAAGAAAAAAATAAGCCTAATAAAATGATTGCACACCTGGAAAACCTACATAGGCTTCCTCAAGTACCATATATATATATATACACACACAGTCATTCATGGTGTGTAGTTCACATTGAAGTCAAGTTGGGGAAAAAGAAACTCATTTATCTCTTTCTCTTTTCCTTTATTCAAGTAGCCATTTTTATTTAATTTTATTCAATTCAGAAATATTTATTGAACTCCTCTTATTAGGAAGCACTGGATTGGATATAAAGAAAATACCATTAAAGGCATAGAAGACTCAGTCCTGCCTTGCAAAGGGCATGTAGTCTTGACTGGAAAGACACACGCTGACAGGGTAGACTGTTTTAGGAATAAGGCTCAAAATCCTAAGGAAATTGAACACTCGAACAAAGGATTCTTAGCAAAGCAATTTTACTTCTGTGCAGAGGGGTGCCTCCTTGGCCAGTTGCCATGAGAACACACCTGAACAAAGGGGCACGAGAGCCTTTATTCCTGATGCAAGTCCTGTACCCTTTCCCCATTGGCCGGGGTCGGGTCATACAATCTAAACTAATCCCGGTTGGCTAAACATTTGACTGTTTAAGATAGGGTGGGCACGTAAAACCAAGTGGAGAGGAAGGGGAAGGGGTATCTGTAATGAGCTAGAAAGTTAGTCCTCTTTCCAGATAAGTAAATGAATGTGAGCTGGTACTGATAACGCTTGGTACTGAGGCGTGCCTGGGCATCTAACAAAGGCAAAAAGGAAAAAGGAGAAAAAGGGTGTGTGTGGGGGGGTGTACTATGAATTAAAGAATAAAAGATTGATCAGATTATTTGAAGAGAAACCTCATATCCCACAACTAGAAGAAACAATTTGATGGAAAGTTTTTCTTCGTCGTTTACCAGCTCAAAATCTCAACTATTAAAGGCAAGAAAATACACACACACACACCCCTCTACACCTTTACCTTTTTCTGTATGGCCAAAGCCTTCAGTCCAGCGGACCACTTCCCACTCCAATTACCACGTTAGCCTTGCAACTCACATCTCTGCACCCTTCTGATAAAGCCTCCACAATGCAAAACACGAATCGTATCATATTGCTCTACTTCTCTAAACACTTCCATCTACTCTGTGGTTTTAGAAGAGAATCTGATAACCCCACATTACAAGGCCTTAATAAATTGCCTTATTGCAGCTCTGTATCATTACTTATAAACACTGTAGTCTAGATAGCCAGGACACACTGCATTTTTTTTTTTTTTTTTTTAAGGCTCAATACCTCTTGCCATTTTGCACGTGGTTTTCCTTCTGTCTGAAATGCCCTTTCTCCACCTGGCACTTGAATGGCCCCTTCTGAAAACTTCTTAGTTATCTTTCAAAATCAGTTCAAATGTTAGTTTTTGTGGGTAACTTATTGACCTCTCCAGGCTGAGTTACGGTGTTTCCCCAAGGTGTCTTGTTGAAATCATTATTTTTTCCTAAAATCTCTGTTCTAATTTACTTACATGCCTGTGAATGCTTAGAGGTTACTAACTTCAGTTTTGTGAACTTAGTAACTGGCACAAAGTCTGGCACTGAGTAGCACCTGAACAATTTTTTTTCTGGAATAAATAAATTAATGGTTTCATTGAAATGATTAGCATTAAATTAATGATTAGCATTAAACTACAATGTGTGAATAAAACATTCCGGTTAGGTTGGGTTCATTGACATTCCTATTTACTTTAAAGAGTTTGTAATTTCTGGCTCTTTTCCAACTCTGATTCTTCAGACTAGAAATGCAATTTCTGCTAATATATTTATTTTAAGCAAACCCAACATCAATAAAGTTATTTGTATTCCTTATAACATAAGCATAAGAACGTACAGTGATATAAAAATGCAGCTATTATCTCTTATAGGCACTGGTAAAGCTTTTGTGACTAGCGCTACTATACTGGCAAGGTATTGCTGCTTGTAATGAACTAAATATTTCAGCGGCTTAACACAATAGGAGTTTTTCTCTTGCTCACATGGCAACCCAGCCTATGTTTTCCTAGTCAAGCAGCCTTCTTACATATGTTATTGCAGAAACCTAGGTCCTGTTCATCTTCTTCCTCTGCGTGCCATTCCCTTGGTAGCTTTTCTTTGCTAGGGTTTCGCAAGAGAATGAAATCCTGTTGAAAATGATCTGAGGGTCTGTTATGTTCTCAAGAATGGTACATAACTGGTCTGTGATAAATGCTCAGGTAACTGATTAGGTATTATAGATACTTAGGATTTTGTCATGAACAATCAGCATCAACATCACCTGGAAAATTGTTAAAAATGCAGATTATTGGGCTCCACCCAGTATCTACTAAATCCAGAACTCTGGGGCTGCTCTGCAGCAATTAGCAAGGCCTTCAGGTGATTCTGTTGATCCTAAAGTATGAGAACAACTGCTCTAGGGCATCAGGACTTAATTCTCTCCCCAGTAAGTTGTAAAGATTTGCTGTAGGACCTAAGAGTCTTCTGCTTCCAACAATGGAAAGGAAAAAAAGGTAGAAACCTCACTAAATTTTTCAAAGCCTCAGCCCCAAACTGACAAACACTTCTGCTCACATTCTACTGGCTATAACTTCTTGTATAGCTAGCTGAACCAGTGAGGTGGAACCAGCTCAGGACGGCCTACTGTTATATTGCCAGGCATTTTTTGAGGCACTTGATGTTATCTTCTTGGTAATTTAAATTTAACCGTGGTGGGAATATTTACACCACAGAAATTGGCAAACACTAAAAACAAGGTGTTTTTAAACACCCTGAGATCAGAGATCCAGTTGATATACATCTACCAGCACACCACTGGCCAAATACAGGCTTGGCTTATGCCACGGAGAGCTCTGCAGCTGAAATACCTCTTCAAACGTGTCCTGCTTTAAGCCAAATTAGTCAGGCCTTTATACCTTCACATTGATCAGTCACTGAATGAGGGCTGCCGGGGAAAAGGCATGACCTTGGACAAGGCAGCTCTCTGCAGCTCAGGCAGTCCCTGAAGGGACTGACAGCTGAAGAATGTCTAGTGACATCATTTCCATCATCTAGAACAAGAGTCTTTCCTTGAAGGGGGGCTCTAAGTAGCATCTTCCCATGTCCACTGCAGCCCCTCCCTTTAAGAGATTCTGATATAATCGACTGGGAGTGAGCCAGTACATTAGGATTTTTCTCAATTTATCTGGATAATTTTAGTATGCAACCACAATAGATACTCTTCAAGAATTAAGCCAGTTGCTGAGAGGGAACTGTTTTTTGTTGGTTTGTTTTCATTAATGTTTGCACTCTACTTCCTTTTAATAAAATTATGCCTGGAGAGTTTATATGGAGCAATCGATAAATATTTGTAGGGTGGTTGGCTAAAATAATTATAATTCCTTTAAAAGAAATTCTACCCACTAAAGTTAATTTAGAAGTAAAATATAATAGAAATTCAATAATATATTCACCAAATGAATTAAGATGTTCATGAATTAAGTTATCTTCAGAGTGTTAATCGAATAAGTAATGTGTATGCTTTTCTATTAAAGAGGAAGTTAGAAGACCTGAGCTCTGAGTGGAAGGCGGTAAACCATTTACTTCAAGAGCTGAGGGCAAAGCAGCCTGACCTAGCTCCTGGACTGACCACTGTTGGAGCCTGTAAGTATACTGGATCCCATTCTCTTTGGCTTTAGCTATTTGTTCAAAAGCACAACTATGAAGTGATGTCTGGATGAGAGAGAAAATTTGTTTCAATTCTGAAGATAGAGATAAAGCTTTGTGTTGTTGACTATGCAAAAAGTCTTAGAGTACATTCCTTGGAAATTGACTCTGATTCAAAATGTTGTATGACAATGGGATATGGGGAGTGTTCTCTGGAGATACACCCATAAGGAAGAGAAGAGTACCAGGGAGATTGTGGGAGAGTCTGAAACATGAGTTGGCTGCAACAGAGGCCTAAGCCAGTCTCACAGGAGCCCTACATCTGGGCTGGCTCTGCAGAGCTGTCCTGAATTACAGGCAGTGGGCCTGGACTTTGTATTTCTGATCCAGCCAGCCATTGGCCATGGGCTGGCTGCTGCCTGACAGTGGAAGGACAACTTGGACAAGTTTTCTGAGGCCGAAGGCAATTCTTAGTAAGAAACACCTTTAACAACCAATATTCCTAGCATCCAAGGATGTGTGCATTGTCCCTGAAGAGAGATTCAGGGTGAACTGCCAGATTATCCACTAACACTACATGAAGATGCCATCTCAACAAATCCTATATCATTTAGACAATATTCTTCAAATATGGCTACAAGAATCATAGAAACCACAGAAACACACACAGTCCTACTAGCACCTCTCCCTGTCCCATTTGCAAACAATTTAAGAGCTCTTCCATTTTTAGTTCAAGTAAAAGAAAAATGGATTGTGAGGACCACAAGCTGACTTGGGGGAGGAATATTTCTTCGTTTAGCTGTAGTTTTAACTTTTGTTTTCACTGCATATTTTCAGTCTATTTTATTTTCCTTCCTATTCAATTGTTGATAGAAGGTATTCATACATTCTCATGGCAATGTTAATGCTGGCTTTGACTCTCAGGGGGAAAAAAGCCAGAAAACTTCTTTGCTGTACCATTCTATAATTAGCCAGAACTAAAAACATCTTTGGCCTTGTCTACTTTTCAAAGATCAAATGATTGAAGCATTAAAGCATGGTGACTGGTTCTTCAGGTAAAGTTGATTTTTACTTTATGTCAAGTAGAAAAATACTGAACTGGAAGAATCACAGCTGGGGTAGCACAATCATAATTCATTAGAAGGCATAGTGCTTGGATTAAAAGAAGCCCTACAATCTGAGGACAGTGCATCTCATGTGTCCCCTGGGATTTCTCAGAAGTCATCAGAGTTAGATTTAACGACTTTGGAGACTTGAAAAGATATGCAAGCATTATGGTTTTGTTTTTGTTTTTTTTTTTTTTCTTTTTGTCAATCTGGGACACTAAAATTGCTATATCAGGGTTATATTCAACTAACTATGTCAGGTTTATTTCTTTTTATGAGCTCTAATTTTTGGTTCCCTCAGTGAATATACATAGTTTGTTCCTATATTATCATTTATTGGTGTCTGTTTTCTGGCTGTCCCTGACATGTTCAGCCTCAGACTCAGACATAAACTCTATGAAGAGATTATGTTCCAACGATTCTTTATAAGTTTGTTAAACTCTGAACTTATGGGTTTATGTCCCATATAAGCCACTTTACACATGGTAGGAAGGCTCCAAAACCAGGGCACCGAAATTCATTTAATGTGTATTTTATCTAAATGTAACAATAATGTTTATAAGAAAAAGACATTCAAAGTTCCAGTTTTGATTTCCAGCAACATATATAATTCATCCACTTAATAAATATTTATTAACTTCCACGTGTTGAGCATCATACTGGTGCTGCGAGTACAGCATAGAATAAGATAAGTCCCTCCTTTCATAAAACATATATTGTAATATATGTTTTATGTAATATATGTAATAAATTAATGAAGAAAATATATACTGTCTCAATAATTGTAAGTACTGTAGAGTGTAGTCTACAGATTGATGTCAGTGGGTATTTGTTAGATATGTAGAATCTGAGGCCCCTATCCTAGACCCACTGAATCACAGTCTGCATTTTAATAGAATCCCCAAGTGAATCCTGTGCACATTGACGTTTGAGAAACACCATTACAGAGAACAACTAAGCAGGGAGACATCATGAGGGTATTATTGTCTATCGTGTGGTCAGGGAAGCTTGTCTATTAAGAGAACATCAGAAAACTGATGTAAGTGAGGAAGTGAGCCTGGTGTATTTCTGGGAAAATTATTACAGGCAGGGAAAGAAAAGACTGAGCAGTGATACTGAAGTAGGAACAAGATGGCAGAATATTAAGGAGATCAGTAAAACTAGAGGAGCGGGTCAGGGGAAGTGTGATGGAAGCCATGAGAGATATTCATCTTTCATAGCACTGCCCTACTTCCTTCTCCCCAACACGAGGGTCTCAACACCCCCTACCACTCTTGTCTTCTCCTACGCCCTCCACATTGCTGCCAGTGTGGGGAGTCTGGGAATGCCCTCAGCTCAAAGCTATTGGTGACAGCTGGCAGAGTTGTGGTAGTAGCTAAAAAAGAATTAAGAGAAAGAGGAATTTTTCTCAAAAGCAGGTGCTTTTCATCCTCTTTAGCACACTGAAACAGATCTGGGCATAAAGTCAAGATGTTAAATACACAAATGTTGAATGAAAAAAAATCAACAGGTAGTCATTTAGATCCAGAGCCGCTTTTATTAAAATAAGGCTTTTCTTTTTTCTTTACTGTGGTGGTTCAAATATCAGAATAAAGAATTGTTTCTATTCCTGACTTCCTGACTTACAGGAGGTTAATCAGATATAAATGCAATATAAAAAAAGAAAATCTAATTTGTATTATGCTTCTTGTGTATGTTTATTATTTCATGTACTATATTACAATAGAATAGAATTTATAATTCATTATAGTAAAATTTTTCCATTGTATTCCTACTATTGAATGTGTAGAAGCTACACATATATGTGTAGCTTTAACATATATGTCTTTATCCTGAAAATAATTTCAAAGAACATATGGTTATAGATAATTTTTAAAGATTAAGGACCCCAAAGTTTAGAGGGGAAATAGCTAGATTAAGGCCACACAGCTGGAAAGAAAGCAAGCAAGGGTTTCAGTCCACGTGTGTCAAGCTCCAAAGCCTGTGTTTTGTTTTGTTGCTATGCTTTACACTATCTCTCTGTCCAAGAACCTAATGGAAAATTACAGATACGGATGCAGCTGGCATTAATAATTTAACTCAATCTTAAACATATTTGGAGTAAAAGTGATATATGTTTCTGTGTCCTCTCCTCTCCCGTCTCTCCTCTCCCCTCCCCTTCCCTCCCCTCCCCTTCCCTCCCCTCCCCTCCTCTTCCCTCCCAGCCACTGCCCTCCCCGCCCTTTGTTGCCCAGGCTGGAGTGCAGTGGTGTGATCTCAGTTCACTGCAACCTCTGCCTTTAAGGTTCTAGTGATTCTCCTGCCTCAGCCTCCCAAGTAGCTGGGATACAGATGCACCCCACCACACCCAGCTAATTTTAGTATTTTTGATAGAGATGGAGTTTCTCCATGTTGATCAGGCTGGTCTTAAACTCCTGACCTCAAGTGATCCACCTACCTCAGCCTCTCAAAGTGCTGGGATTACAGGTGTGAGCCACCATGCCTGGCCTGTTTCTGTGTTTTTTCTACTTAAGAAGTAGAAAAAATTGGTTCACTCTATTTGAATTTCTTAGAACCATAGAAATCCAAACTTGGAATAATTACTGCAATTATTATCTAGTTGAATATTCTCCTTTTATAGATGTAGAAGCTGAGGCCTAAAGTTGCTTGTTTTGTTTTATGAACACTAAACCAAACGACCTTGTGGCTGCTTACTTAAATTATAAATTATAATGGGGTGGCCTTGCCTGAACAGTATAAATTGTTTTAATTTTCAGGACAAATCAACATGCTGGAAAAAAAAAAACCTTGCAATTCTTGTTGCTTGGATACCTGTCCATATCAGTTTCTATTGTTGCATAAAAGCACCCCAAAACTTAACAGTTTAAAACAAGAGTTATTTATTGCTCATAATTCTGTGCGTCTGAAGTTTGCTCTGTGATTAGCTGAATAGTTATTCTGATGGTCTTGCTTGCTGTTATTTATGTGGATGCAGTTATCTAGCAAGTGAACAGGAGCTAGATGGTCTAAAATGGACTCTCTCAGATATCTGACAGCTGGCTGTTGATTGGAGAACCTTGGTTCTTCATAAAGCCACTCATCGTCCTGTAGGCTAGACTAGGCTTCATTACATGCTATTCTCAGGGCAGTGTTCCAAGAGAGGGAGAGTGGAAGCTACAAGATCTCCTGATGCCTAGGTTTTGAAACTTGTACATTACTTCTGCTAAGTTCTATTGGTCAAAGCATGTCAAAAGATCAGCCCAAATTCAAGAGATGGGGAAATTACTTCATCTCTTGAAAGGAGGAGCTGCCACATCACATGTCAAAGGGGTATGCATGTTGGGATGGAAGGTTTTATTGTCACCATATTTATACACAAATCACTACATTGGGGAAAAGGGGGGAAACTGGAGATCAAAAGTGTTGGTCTGAATCCAATGCTCTATTTCAGTGATTCTCAAAAATTACCATGTGTTACAACCACCCAGTTCTTAGCGAAGTATAGATTACTGGGCTTCAACCCAAGAGTTTCTGATTTACTAGCTCTGGGGTGAGACTTGCATCTCTCTCTCTCTCTCTCTCTCTCTCTCTCTCTTTTTTTTTTTTTTTTTTTTTGGTGACTGAGTCTTGCTCTGTCACCCAGACTGGAGTGCAGTGGTGCAATCTCGGCTCACAGCAACCTCTGCCTCCTGGGTTGAAGCGATTCTCCTGCCTCAGCCTCCTGAGTAGCTAGGATTACAGGCACCCGCCAACACGCCCGGCTACTTTTTGTATTTTTAGTAGAGACAGGGTTTCACCATGTTGGTCAGGCTGGTCTCGAACTCCTGACCTCAGGTGATCCACCCACCTCAGCCTCCCATGGTGCTGGGATTACAGGTGTGAGCCACTGTGCCCAGCCAAGACTTGCATCTCTGAAAAGTTCCTAGGTTATGCTGATGCTGGACTATACTTTGAGAACTACTACCACAGACATACAGTGAGTGGGTAAGAACAAATTCATCCCTTCTGCTGTGTTCAGCAAGGAGTGGGATTCCAATGAGGTCCCGTGCTGTGAATCTAAAGGGAAATCCATCTTATTTTAGCACCTCTACTCTGCATCCCCCCACCCCAAGGATGTTATAGCTTAGAAGTTATAGCTTAGAAGTTCCATGTCCAAGGAGATGGACAGCACACTAAACCAGGCAGTATTTGCCCTGCAGAGCTGTTCAATGTTCCTGGATGAGACCTGTGAGAAGAAAAGCCATAAGTTCCTCTAGAGACTTTCAGAACCATTGAGGTAGACAGGACTTTGCATGGGTCTGAAGGCCTGCATGGCAGATGGAGGCAAAGAGCCAGCAAATCTGGTTGTAAATATCAATGTGAATCCTTTCTTATCCACAAGCTGCTGGTTCTGAGAACATTAATGTTCTACAATACCTGATTTAGCATTTTTGAAAGAAATTGCATATAGACATGCTTAATGTGAAGACTCCAAATCAGGATATTTGATTCAAATGTCTCTTGGTAATAACTATGGAATGAATAACCCATTGTATGTAGACATATAGAAGAGCCAGTTAATAGAAGTTTCTAGTTGATTAAACACTGGTAAAATCATCTCTTCCTGTAATTAAGTTTGGAGAGAGCAAGTCTCAAGTGTAATTAGGAAAGCACAGCACTGGAGGTCAAGAAGCCTAAATTCTAATATCTCAGTTGTGCTACCAACTATATAAGGGATCAACACACTGTTTCTGCAAAGGACCAGATACTAAATATTTTCTGCTTTATGGGTCATGTGGTCAACTCTGTCATTGTATACTAAAAGCCACAGACAATACCTAAATAAAGGGACACAGCTGTGCTCCAATGACACTTTACAGAAACCAAGCAGGTAAGATAGATTTGATCCTTAGTAGACTACCCATTTCCCCTTAGCACTCATCCTTCCTGTAAACCATGAAGCTTCTAACTACAAGTACCTGTGACTCTACCTGAGTCCTTTCTCTGGCTGTAGGAGTAGCTCTGCCTCTTGCAGAGCAGGCTGGAAGCTGGGGAGGAGATATCTCTGGAATGGCACTTAACCAATGGACAGAAGCTGGAGGATAAATGTGTTAGTCTTCATAGTTTTCATACTGCTATGAAGAAATACCCGAGACTGGGTAATTTATAAAGGAAGAAGAAGTTTAATGGACTCACAGTTCCACATGGTTGGGGAGGCCTCACAATCATGGCAGAAGGCGAAGGAGGAGCAAAGGCACGTCTTACATGACAGCAGACAAGAGAGCATGTGCGGGGGAACTGTTCTTTATAAAACCATCAGATCTCATGAGACTTATTCACTATCAGGAGAACAGCACAGGAAAAACCCACCCCCATGATTCAGTTACCTCCTACCTGGTCCCTCCCACAACACGTGGGGATTATTGGAGTTACAATTCAAGATGAAATTTGGGTGAGAACACAGCCAAACCATATCAAAATAAATATCCCACCTTCTTCTCCCCTTGGGTAGGACACCTCCAATGCATGTTCCACACTAAAAATCTCCAGTGCATTGGGCAGTTGACCACAGTGATAAACAGGCTTCTTAGCATGCCTTGTATAGGCTTCCTTCCCATGTATAGGCTTCCTTCCCATTTTGGCAGAATCTGGACCCAACCCCACATCTCCTGGGTTTGATTTCAGTGCTCTTCAGTATTCTTATATATCTCAACTTTGTTCCCTGCTTAGACACAGCTGACAGATATGTATATCTTCAGCTCTACAACTCTATCTTCTCCTCTACCATGGCTTTCTGGGATCAACTCTCGATGAAATTATTTGTATTTAAATCCTTGTCTCAGGGTCTACTTCTGGGCAAACCTAAATTAATACAAGTCTTAGAATTAGTGCCACAGTTATACCTTTTGAGTAAGTTATGTTGGAATTCCCATTTTATAGATGAGATAACCAAGGGTCAGAAAGGTTAAATAATTTGTCCAAAGTTACACAGTTAGTCAGTGACAGAGTAGATATTCAAAAATAAGTCTCTTTGACTCCAGAGCTTATGCTATTAATCAGTACTCCATATATCAAGCAGTGATTTATTTATCTTCATTTGAATTTTTTGAAGTCTCTATTTAAATTAAATATCAAATACTCACATATAAGGTTATTTATACATTTTAATTTGAACTTCACTCACCTCTCCAAAGTTAAATAAAGCATTCCATTTCCATTTCAATAATACCTTAAATATCTAGGCAGTTAAAGCATGAGGTTACTTGGCACTTAAATGTACTCTTGTCATACTACATTTTTTTGGCTTAAATTGCAAAAAAAAAAAAAAAAGATTAACTTATTATGACAATATCCTACATTTATCTGCAATGATCATATTTTTTTTGTGAAAATGGCCTTCATTTATCTGCAGTGAAGGAAAAAGATGGCAATTAGTTCTTGCATTCTTATTCCTCTCTTGGGTCCTGATCCTTCTCATTAATAGAAACATGGCAGGGGAGGGGTGTGTAACCCACACCCTTTCCTGTTTCGGTTATGTTTCTACTGTTGATTCTGCTTCAGGTGAATCTTTAGGATTAGGCAAATAAATTTCAGTGGAGTCAAATCTTTTTCTCCCTCACTAACAGATGATTTCCCTGCTAAAAACACTTACAACATGGCTATACTATTGTCGTTTTTCTAGTTACAGCCTCTAAACCTTGAAAACTTCCTCAAAGTCTAATACGTTAGGAGCAAGCTTTTGTACAAAAAAATATGAAGACCCTTAATCAGTTGTAATAACAAAATAAATCAATTTTACACCCTATCCCAAGATACTTCAAGGCCTTGAGCAGCTAGGGAGACTCCTTAACTCTTGGCATTAATTAACTAATTAATTAATTAATTTAAAAATTCATATTTGTATGTATCAGTGAGGTAAGAGTGCTTGAAATTAAGGAGATGTATCACACTGTCGAAAGGGAAGAGACAACAGAAAGCCCTGGCTGGTGAGGCCCCAGCACTGCTCACACTCATCAGAAGGAAGTCTTTCTATGTAGGCAGTAGTGGGTCCCTGGTCCCAGGCCAGGTTCTTCAACAATGCTCACTGGTTAACAGGAAAGGCACTACAGTGGCATCATTGTTAACATCCAAGACAGTGATAGAATGTGAAACCTCTACTGTTTAGTATTTAGTATTCAGCATTTAGATGTTAATTATCCATTTTATGATGGAGTTCCCTTTCTTCTCCCTCTCTTAACCTTTTGGCAGTTTTATTGCATGGTTACCATTTCCAGTTAGGGTTGTGCTTTGGGATCTGAACTGATGAAGGAAGGGAAGCTCTAATTCATCATTTCTAGGAAAAAGAGAAGGCTAACATCAATTCTGATGATTAGAGATTTTTGATTACCTATGTCCTGCATTTTAACAGAAATAAAGTGTTAATTGCAGTAAACTTACCTTAACCTTCTTATGCTATTTAACACTCTTCAAGAAAGGACTTCTGCTTGAAATCACTATAGAGTATACCATAATCTTGACTGTCATACTCTGATGAAGAAACCAGAACTATTTAGGTATATTCATGGGAATATGTACCCTACTACTCAAAATGGAAGGCTTCAACATATATTCCTAATATTTCCTAAAACTTCACTGAATAGTTTTAAAATTGAATATAACTTTACCTTCAAAGAAACAAGATTTCAAAAGGAAATTGTAGCAGTTTTGTACTTCAATTGTCGATTTTAAGATTGTGGTCTGAAAAGTATTTGAGCAGTCATTCATTCTTTTCCACTATCTCAGAAAAGGCTCTCATTCTATTAGAAGCAATCTGAAGAAGGGTAACTGCCAACTCTCTTCTTAAAAAGTGACAAGCAGATGGCGTTCCACCAATCTGCTATACTTGACAGTTTTTCAACTACCTAACCTAAGTTCCAGTTACTGTCTAAATTATTTTTATTCAAATAGGAAAAGTCCATTTATGCTTACTGTACATTTCGACAGTGTTCCTTCATTCTTTGAGGTCTGTTATTTAATCTCCTTCCCACTTTTCTTTTCTATCATGAATCAGATGAGTCCCCATGGTCTGGCAACAAAAAAAACTGTTTCTCAAATTTTTAACATCTCCGTGGCCCTCCTCCTACCCTCCCAAGTGTTTTCCATACAATTTTTCTGTTGTGGGCTTCAGAATTGGAAGTTATTCCATAATTACTGGTCTACCCATGACTCTGTCACATCATAAAGTCTATATACCCTTTTTCTACCTTTACATGCCAAATACCAGGTGTGTCTAGCTTTAATTCAATGACTAGCAAATGGTAGGTATTGCACTAATATTTTTTGGTCAAATGAACAAGTACATTTATTTTACAGAAAGATCAAATACATCAACCTTCCTATGTAATAATAGTAATACCAAGAAGATTAAGTGATTGCATGCTTGACCAGCTGTTTAGTGGCAGCATCTGGACCCAACCCCACATCTCCTGAGTTTGATTTCAGTGCTCTTCAGTATTCTTATATATCTCAACTTCGTTCCCTGCTGAGACACAGCTGACAGATATATATATATATCTCTTCACAATCTCAGTAGTAAGTCCTATTTTTTTTAAGATTACAGTGCTGATCAAAGAGGGATATTCTATGGCATTGATGAAAATCTTCCAGGCTAGATATAACCCCTATCTCATTCTTAAACCCTCATTCTTGACTGTGTCTTGAAATCCAATTTGAGAACCTCTGCTTTACATGCTACCTTCCTCTTAAAATTCATATAGTTTATTCCTTCTCTCATCTTCAGTATTTTTATGAAAATATCTTTTAATCTTATTTCCAAAGTGCTTGCCAGCCCATGCTGAGTTCATTAGACAAACAATGTAGGTATCCTAATATTTAGGTAAAATTGCTAGCAGCGCTAACTACACCAGTACCCACTTAAATTACAATAAAAACCTACAATAGGAAAAAAAGTCAAAATTATACTACTTTTAATTCCTACTTCTAGAACAATTATCACACCTTCAAAAAAACTCATAATTGTTCTCTAATATTAAAAACCAGGAACTAAATTACATCATTATATATATATAGATATATAGACATATAACTATATATAGTTTATATATATATTACATGTCACTCTATATAGTTTTATATATAGATAGCTATATACCTATATAGTTTTTTATAGGGAACTATATAAACTCATGTGTGTGTGTATATATATAAACTCATATATTATTTATATATGTAAACTCATATATATGAGAGATATCTATATATAAATATATAGATATAGGAGATGATACTGAAATAAAACAAACTAGCCAATCTCCAATGTCACTTTATTTTCCCAGGACTCTTCTTTATTCTCAAATAAATTTATGAATACACAATATAAATCAATGTTCTATAATGCTCATTATGGATTATAATAGTTTTCTTGTCATACTGAAGTGAATGAGAATTGTTTCTTTGATTATTAGCATACTTTTCATAACCATATGATTTGGTGATAGGCACTTTTGCTTACTAAGTTCAGCATGATCACAACAGAACTCCTATTATTTTTATTGCTGATTCTTATATCTTTAAGGTAAAATATGCCCTTTTCCTTTGAACCTGCACACTGTGTTTAACAAATAAGCACATAACTCAGGACTGAATTGTGCACTTCGATTTGAGCTTTTTTCAAGGTCAGGACCCAGTCTCACAAGAAGTTTTATTTTTTCCAATACAGCTGACATCCAATCCCACCAGCTGAAAGACAAACTTGTCTAATAAAGCTTTCAGATTCAATTTGCCGCCTGCATACAGCTTGAGGAATCTCTGGAGGTCACTCACAGCATGTGTTGCAACCCCAACAGAGAGAAGTAATGAAAAGATTCTGGTTAAAAAGCTGACACTGCCCCTTCCAACCTCTTTGAATGTGAATATAATAAGCCAGTTTATAGACGCAAATCTCTATGATTCTGGGGATTTCCATCTTGATCTCTGACTCCAAAGAACATTTGAATGCATGGATTTGTATCCATTATCTGGGTGAATAAATGCTTCATATTGAAAAAGGGATGCTTTAACAACAAAAGTCTGATGTAAATCAGGCAAAACAACATTGTCACTTCATGTTTAACTCTCCTGGAGGGTCTCTAAGGTCTCACAGTTTGGTTCTATTCCAGTGATATATAGGCACATCATAGCCATTTTCAAAAATAATACCTGCTTTCATTTCAATTATTCCCCCTAGCTTTTGCATTGACCCGAACATACCTAATATTTATCTTACAGCTAACATGCATTAATGCCTTGCTCTGTACCAGGCATTTTGCTAAGTATTCTTTAAGGTGCATTTTTCTGTTTAATCTTACAACAGCCTTATGAAATAGGTACTACATTATTATTATTTTTCACCATGAGAGGAAATGAAAGCCTAGAGAATGGTTATCCAAAGACACCCAGCTACTAAGTGGGCACAGCATGGCCTTGAACCTGAGTCTTTCTAAAGTTCATGCCCGTCTTTTACCTTTATGTTAAACATATTGGATCTTGGTCATGCAGTCTGTGAATAAAGACTCCATATACTGTAGGATCAATTCTACCATATTGTGCATGCTTTTGTACATGTTTTCCAAATGAAAATAAACAACAACACTCTCTTCCCCCTTCTTTTCTGTTTTGCATGACATCTAAATTTTTTATTAAATCTCCATGGGTGGAATTGGGCCTTAAGTAGTAGTAGCTTTGAAGCTGAATACTAACCTCAGAGCTATGGAAGTGGTTTCAATATGAGGAAATATATAGATTCTGTTCTTTTCTTTTCTCTTTTATTTTTCTTTTTCCTTTTTTTCTCTTTTTTTTTTTTCTTTTTCTTTTTTTGGCTCCTCTAGAATAGAAGGCAATCAGGACAGAAAAAGACATTGAGATGATAGGCTTGATTCTCCCAGTGTTACTACTTAGCTTTATTTATTCTCCCACGTCTGTAACTGTCAATTCAAGGTCAAAAAGCCAGTACAGCGGCAGAATTATAAAAAGTAGATCTGGAAAATCTATAGGGTACCATAGTCCAGCACCCTGCTGCAAGTCAAAATCAATTAAATAAATATATTTAAACAGCACTTCATTTAATCTTAAGGGCATCACAACTCCCTTGGAAAATTATTTTTTGTGTTGAGACCTGATTCTCTGAAAGTGTTTTCTAGTGTTTTCTGTGTTTGGTGGCTCTGGTGAATAAGTGCCCAATTGCCTACAGCGTGAAATCATAGAAATGAATATGGGCTGGAACTTCAATCAGTCATACAAACCAGAAGCCTAGAGTTCATCACCTCTTCTGGAAAGCATCCCCTTCAGCCCTCAAAAGGGTAGAGTTTCCTCCAATATATGTTCATACTTCCCTTTGCCTCCCATCTGTAATTTCAACCAGTCTGTTGCTCTCGACCTTTTTAGGCTTCGCATACTGGATTTCTTCTTAGGAGTTCACTTGAAGAAAGGGTTGTATGCTTTAAAAATACTAAAAGTCACTGGACTAGATGATAATGAAATTCCTGTAAAATAAAAGGGAGTTAACAGAGGTGTTACCACTCATCATAATGGATATTGTTGACCTTTCCTCTAGCCAGTGTCCCACTTAAGCATGCTTCTTGGCTGGAATTTATTTTTCTCATCTGGATAAATCTGAAGCATTATAGTAAAACCCAGTGTGAGCAAGGCCATGGATGCAAGTGGATTGAGATGAATGAGTGGATAGACCTGCGTGGGCAGAAATAATGAGGTCAGCAATAAACCATACCAAGGGATGCACACTCAAGGAATAAATTGGAGGTAGCAGAATAACTAAACAAATGATAAGTTTGGTCAGACTATCACATGAATATCAACTAAAACAACTTATGACTATAGTTAGTGAACCCTAGAGTGAAGAAAACAAAATACTGATATCCATCTGATCAAAAAATAATAAAATTGTTTACATGTATATATTATCTAAAATTTCCCTTAAGAATCAAGATTATAAATTCCCGCAGTTAAGGAAATTGAATAAGAGGAGATTCAGGACAGAATCTTTTCTCTTCCTATTCCTAGTCCATTTTTCTTCTAACTACAGTAGTGAGAACAATAATTTATTCACCAAATCATAATACATTGCAATTAGGGGATGCCATTTGAATCTTGGAAGACATGATTTGAGGCAAATCAAAAATCCGTATTTATAAAGTCAATTATTGGTTTATTTAATTTACTGTTTCAGCAGGAGGTATAGGTTAGTAATGTAAATCACTTCAAGAAGGTTTTGGTCGAAGTTTTGCCAATTTTTTTCTGTAAAAAGCCAGATAGTAAATGTTTTGGGTTTTACAAGCCAGAAGATCTTTGTTGAAGTTACTCAACTCTGCTAATGAGGTGTAAAAGCAGCCACAGGCAATTTGTAAATGAATAAACGTGGCTGTGTTCCAATAAATGTGTATTTGCAAGAACAGGCCGTGAGTTGGATTTGGCCCACAAGCTGTAGTTCACTGACCCCTGTTTTAGATAAATACTAGCCAATAGATTCATTGTAGCTAATAAAGGGAATATAGATAGTTTAATGTATTTCCCTAATCTTCTTAAGGCTTCCTCCAGGGGAAAAATATTTCTTATCAACAGTGTTATTAATGCTTACTTGGAACAAAGAATTCCATTTACTTAGCATAGAATGGACATTTGTGAAGCCACTCATGGAAAGAATAAAGAGATGTGAAATACTTGGTACAACTCTTAAGAGTGTTCCACTATCATTTGAAAAAATGATAAGTAGCAGTTATATAAGAGGGCTTGAGCCTAAAACATTTGTTCTCACTTACGTTTTCCTATCTCAGCAGCAAAAAATACAAAGAAAGGGGATAACTAGATGTTAGATTTTCTAAATTCTTATCACTATAAGTCTCGTATATTTAGATATGGAAGTACCCTTAAATATACCTAAGTAGAGGTAATAATTTCTATATTATGGGAAATCTAATTACTACTCATCGAGATTAAAATGTTATACATCGCTTCTGAGCTTTCTTTGAAACTTGATATGGTGCACTTGGACAAAGGTAGAATGGTCTCCCAAAGTAGCGTCATAGATTAGCAGAAAAGAGCTATGATAATGCCACTTCAAGTGACTATCATTTAAATAATGAATTAAGAGTTAAGTTATATAGTTACAGGCAGTAGGAGATGTCACCATCAGGAGGATAAGAAGCCATTTTCCAGCACATTATCTGACTTACTGGTGCAGTTCCTTCTTTAACTGTAGGTTACTCATCTGTATCCTTAATGTATCAATACACTAATCGGACAAATAATTTATTAAGGATTATTGTGTACCCTCCTCTGTGTTAGATTCTAGGGATACAATATGGATCAAGATAAGCATGATTTCTAGACTCCTAGAAAGTAAGAAAATTAAATAACTGTATGTGACAAATACTAGGATGTGAAAAAATGCTAGGGAAGAATCAGGAAGAATCACCTAACCCAGTCTGGAGTATTGCAACAGAGCAATGTCAGAGGAAACATTCTGGGGAAAAAAAAAAAGGAAATTTGAAGATGGGACTTGAAGGATAAGTAGGTATACCTAAGCAAACAAGTAGGGGAGAGTGTTCTAGGCAAGAGAAACGAGTAACAGTTGGAGGCACAATGGAGCCTAGCACTTTCTAAAAGTATCAGTATGGCTGAAGCACTGAGTTGGGGTTGGGAATGGGTGAGGAGCGATGTGTCAGGGAGGACGTTCCAGATGACACTGGAAATGCATGCATGTTCTTATATTGCATTTTAAGACATGTTAGAGAAATCAAACACATTTTATTTGAAGGGTAATTGAAAGCCACTGAAGCATTTTAGAGAGACTAGTGACATGAGCATATTTGGATTTTAGAGGGATTACTCTGGCTGAAGAATAGATAATTGATTGGATAAAAGCAACTTTGGAGGCTACTCCAGTGGTTCAGGTGATAGATAATAATGACCTAAACTAGAGAAGTAATAAAGGGAATGGAGACAAAGTAGACAGATTCAAGTGATACTTGGCACGTGGAAACAACAGGCCCTGGTAACTGACTGGACATAAAATGGAGAGATACAGAGAACGCGAATAGAATACCCAGGCATTTGGCTTGATAAACTGGGTAGCCTGTGGTAGAAATTACTAAACTATGGACTGTTTTAGGGTTCAGAGGAACCATGAGTTCAATTTTAGATCTCTAGTTTTGCAAGGCTACTGAGGTAACTGAGCATATGAGTCAGGAGAGAAGTCTAGGCTAAAAATATGGATGCCAGAGTTACCAGCATGTACGATAAAGCAAAGCTGAAGTCTCGAGGGCAATATCACCTAAACATCTGGCTGGAGAAGGCAGCAGATAAAAAGTAAAAGGAGAGGCCAGGCAAGGTGGCTCACGCCTGTAATCCCAGCACTATGGGGGTCCGAGGTGGGTGGATCACCTGAGGTCAGGAGTTTGAGACCGGCCTGACCAACATGGAGAAACTATGTCTCTACTAAAAATACAAAATTAGCCGAGTGTGGTGGTGCGTGCTTGTAATTCCAGGCATGAACCCAGATGAACCCAGGAGGTGGAGGTTGCAGTGAGCCAAGATCGTGCCATTGCATTCCAGCCTGGGCAACAAGAGTGAAACTCTGTCTCAAAAAAATAAGGAAGGAAGGAAGGAAGGGAGGGAGGGAGGGAGGGAGGGAGGAAAGGAGAAAAATTCAGGAGAATGATTACTTCTAGGGAAATGGAGGAGACTGTGCTGTAGGGAACACAAGGGTGGGGTCAAGGTATTAGCAATATTCAATTTCTTGATTGGGGTTGTATTTACATAGAGTATTGCTTTATAATTATTCTTCACACTTTATGTATATGTTCTATGTAATTATCTATAGATAAGACAGATTTCACTGTAAAAGAAAATAAAAGGCTTCCAACAGATTATCATCACAATTGTAACAGATTCCCCTGCTGCCTAGAGTCACATGCCATTTTCCTCCCTTGGGTTGCAGCTGCAGCTGCAGTGGACAGCCCTGTGTGAGTTCAGATTTGCCTTTAGCTGACGGCATCCCATGTCAAGGGAATCGCTCCCATTTTTCTACTTTCTATCTAAGGGACTTCTCTGATATACCGGGAGCCCACAGATTTTGTGAGCTTACTCAGCCTTGAAGTTGTAGTGAGTGAGCAACCCTCAACCAATGGAGATGGGAGCCCATGGATATATTTTTAACCACTATTCCTTCTGGGGGCAAGGGGAATTCTCTGTGATTCTCAGGAACATACAAAAGTTCTGTCAAAACACAGTCCCCATGGTCCATAGGCATGACCTTGATGATAATACATTTGATGGGCATTTCCTCCCCATCTGTGTCACTCTTTTAGTTTTTCATTCTTGCTTCCTAGGGATCAGCTTCCAAATAAACTAGCTGTACCCAAGTCCTCATCCAGGCCCTGTTTTCAGGGAACCCAAAGACAACAGTAAGAATAATGGAACTGAAAGAGGAGAAGACTTTAAGGCATGCAGAAATTTCCTCTGTATTCCAGACTGTATATTTAACTGCCTACTCAACAGTTCCACTTAGATGTCTCAAAAATAATTTCATGATCTTTTACTGTCATGAAATGCATGACCTTCCCTTGATATATTCCTTTATTCAGGTTTGGTAGCACCACTTAGCTATCCAGTAACAAAATCTTGGAGGTCATTCTTAAAACCCTCCCACCTCACCCCTGCTGGACATCCACCACTAAGTTCAGTTGATTTTTTTTTTTTTTTGCTCCTAAATATTTCTTGGTTCAGCTTTCATTTTTAGATTTATCCTGCATACCCCTGCACAATCTCATCATCTCTTTCCTGGACTGTTACAGTAGTCTTATATTAGGATGATCATAGTCTTGATTTGTCTGGAGAAAACATGCTTTATATCATTGCCTCAGTGTGACTAATAGTCCCATCTTTCACTTGTAACACTATACAGGTTATTAGGTTAAATAATATGGTCATCCAAGCCTAATGTCTCCTCATTCATTTCTTCTTGCTTACGTATCATAGCTGTGTGAAAATTCAAAATGTAAATTTGATACAGACAGAACTCTGTTTAAAATGCTCCAGTACCTTACCATTGATCTCAAAATAAAAATTTCCAAAAAAAAATGATATCTCACAGGACCTTGTATAGTGTGACCCTTTCTATTTCATCATCCTTATACCAGATACCATGAACTACTTACTCTCTTATCTCCACATTGACCTCCCTCCTAGTCTTATTTTGTCTATGAAAGTGCTTGTTTTGTTTTTTAAAGCCATGGCACCTATTAGTCCCTCTGATTGAGATACCATCCTTTTGAATTTTCGACCTCATACCTACTCACTTTTCAGATCTCAGCTCAAATGTTATACTCAGGAAAGACGCTCCTTACTTCCCAAACCAGGTTGGTGTAAATGGCACTATTTATACTCCTCTTCGAGAGTATATACCAAATCCTATATTTATTTGTGAGACAATTTGAATTCATGTTGTTCCCCCTACTCAATTATGAGCTTCTTGAGGACATACTCTGCCTCCCCCTCACCTAGCTTTATTGAAGTATAATTGAGAAATAAACACTATATGTTTTCAAGGTATACAACATGATGATTTTATATGAATATATTGTGAGATGATTACCACTATCAAATTAATTCATACATCTATCATAAGAAATAGTTACTATTGTGTGTTGCGGGGGATGAGGACACTTAAGATCCAGTCTAGTAGCAAATTTCAAGTAAACAGTAAAGTATTCTTAACTATAGTAACTATGATGTACATTAGATCCCAAGACCTTATTCATCTTATAACTGAAAGTTTGTGCCCTTTGACCAATGATATGGTTTGGCTGTGTCCCGACCCAAATTTCAACTTGAATTGTAATCCCTGTAATTCCCATGTGTTGTGGGAGGGACCCGGGGGAAAGTATTTGAATCATGGGTTTGGTTTCCCCCATGGTGTTGTCGTGATAGTGAGTGAGTTCTCATAAGATCTGATGGTTTTTTTTTTTTTTTTTTTTTTGAGACGGAGTCTCGCTCGTTCGCCCGGGCTGGAGTGCAGTGGCCGGAGGTCAGCTAATTGCGTGCTCCGGGGCGGGGGTGCACGCCATTCTCTGGCCTCAGCCTCCTGAGTAGCTGGGACTACAGACGCCCGCCACCTCGCCCGGCTAGTTTTTTGTATTTCTTAATAGAGACGGGGTTTCACCATGTTAGCCAGGATGGTCTCGATCTCCTGACCTCGTGATCCGCCCGTCTCGGCCTCCCAAAGTGCTGGGATTACAGGCTTGAGCCACCGCGCCCGGCCAAGATCTGATGGTTTTATAAGCATCTGGCATTTCCCCTGCTGGCACTCATTTTCTCTCCTATCACCCTGTGAAAAGGTGCCTTCCTCCATGATCGTAAGTTTCCTGAGGCCTCCGCAGCCATGCAGAAGTGTGAGTCTATTAAACCTCTTTTCTTTATAAATTACCCAGTCTTGGGTATTTCTTCATAGCAGCATGAGAACGGACTAATACAGTAAATTGGTACTGCAGAGAGTGGAGTATTGCTATAAATATACCTGAAAATGTGGAAGTGATTTGGAGCTGGGTAACAGGCAGAGGTTAGAACAGTTTGGAGGGCTAGAAGATGACAGGAAAATATGGGAAAATTAGAAACTTCCTAGAGACTTGTTGAATGGTTTTGACCAAAATGCTGATGGTGATGTGGACAATGAAGTCCAGGCTGAAGTGGTCTCAGATGGAGATTAGGAACTTCTTGGGAACTGGAGCAAAGGTCACTGTTGCTAAACTTTAGCAAAGAGACTGGCAGCATTTTCCCCTGGCCTAGAGATCTGTGGAAATTTGAACTTGAGAGAGATGATCTGAAATTGGAACTTTGTTTTAAAGGGAAGCAGAGCATAAAAGTTTAGAAAATCTGCAGCCTAACAATGTGATAGAAAAGAAAAACCCATTTTCTGAGAAATTCAAACTGGCTGCAGAAATTTGTGTAAGTAAAGGAGCCAAATGTTAAGCACCAAGACAGTGGGGAAGATGTCTCCAGAGCATGTCAGAGGTCTTAATGGCAACCCCTCCCATCACAAGCCCAGAGACCTAAAAGGAAAACATGGTTTCATGGGCCAGGCACAGGGCCGTGCTGCTTTGTGCAGTCTCAGGACTTGGTGCACTGAATCCCAGCTGTGGCTAAAAGAAGCCAAAGCACAGCTCAGGCTGTTGCTTCAGAGGGTGCAGGCCTTAGTGGCTTACATGTGGTGTTGGGCCTGGGGGCACACAGAAGTCAAGAATTGAGGTTTGCAACCTCTGCCTAGAATTCAGAGGATGGGTGGGAAAAGCCTGGGTGTCCAGGCAGAAGTTTGCTGCAGGGGCAGGGCCCTCATGGAGAACCTCTTTGCTAGGGCAGTGCAGAAGGAAAATGTGGGGTTGGAGCCCCACACTGAGTCCCCACTGGGGCACTGCCTAGTGGAGCTGTGAGAAGAGGACCACCATCCTCCAAACCCCAGAATGGTCAGAAATGCTGATGGTTTGAACCATGCAACTAGAAAAGCTGCAGATACTCAATGCTAGCCATGAAAGCGGCTGGGAGGGGGCTGTACCCTGCAAAGCCACAAGGGCAGAGCTGCCCAAGGCCATGGGAACCCACCTCTTGCATCAGCATGACCTGGATGTGAGACATGTAGTCAAAGGAGTCATTTTGGCAGTTTAAAGTTTAATGACTGCCCTATTGGATTTCAGACTTGCATGTGGCCTGTAACCCCTTTGTTTTGGCCAATTTCTCCCATTTGGAACAGGTGTATTTACCTAATTCCTGTACCCCCATTGTATCCTTGAAGTAACTAACTTGCTTTTGATTTTCAGGCTTGTAGGTGGATGGGACTTGCTTTGTCTTAGATGAAACTTTGGACTTGGACTTTTGGGTTAATGCTGGAATGAGTTAAGACTTTGGGTGACTGTTGGGAAGGCATTATTGTGTTTTGAAATGTGATGACATGAGATTTTGGAGGGGCCAGGAGTGGAATGATATGGTTTGGCTGTATCCCCACCCAAGTCTCATCTTGAATTGTAATCCCCATAATCCCCACCTGTCATGGGAGGGACCCAGTGAGAGGTAATTGGATCATGGAGGCAGTTTCCCCCATGCTGTTCTCATGATAGGGGGTGATTTCTCATCAGATCTAATGGTTTTATAAGCATCTGGCATTTCCCCTGCTGGCACTCATTCTCCCTCCTGACACCCTGTGAAGAGGTGTCTTCTGCCACGATTGTAAGTTTCCTGAGGCCTCTCCAGCCATGCAGAACTGTGAATCAGTTAAACCTGTTTTCTTCATAAATTACCCAGTCTCGGGTATCTCTTCATAGCAGCATGAGAACAGACTAATACAACCAACATCCCCTCTTGTTGCTTTTCATTGAATCCCCTTTACCTGGGAATGAATGAGGAAGGCAGAAATAGAAATCAAGGCATTGTTCAATATAGAAATCCTGAAGTTACACAAGTAAGACTCAGTACAGAGAAGGAACCCTTGACCTGGGGATCAGAGTCTTCTGGAAACAAGGAGTACCAAAGGGGAGTGAAAAAGAAAAGTGGAGAATGAGTAGTAGCAGTAAAAGAGGAAGTATGTAAAGAAATGGAAATAAAGATGTAATAAACTGTTATCTTGTTCCAGAGACAAAGCTAGCTAGGGGAGCTAAGGAAACTTAAAGGGATAAAAAGCCTCATCCAAACCTTCATAGTGAGCTAAGGACTAGTTTTTCATAGATCCTAGCCCAAATTGCAACCCTCTCACTGTCTTACTTTTTTCCTGGCTCTACTTTGCTTTATTGCCTTTCATATAATCTAAAATGATTTTAAATGTATTTTCTGTCTCTTTTCTATATCACAATATGAGGCCATTGGCTGTGCCACATTTACCACTGTACTCCCAGTGCCTAGAATGGTGCCCAGATCAAGTAGGCTCCCAGAGTGTCTGCTGTCAAATGATTCTCAGTCCAGTGATGTTTACACTACATGGTGCTGCCACTTTATTTTTTCCTTCATTCCATTTGGAATTTGGATCATTTTGCCAACTTTAGGGTTTATACCTGTTTATTTCCCCTGTCTTTGCTGAATATCTGTCTACCTATTTTTCTCAGCTCTCTTCTCCTCACATTTTGCCTCCAACTTCCTCTCTGCTACAATTATACTCAGCAAAAGACTGGAGCCACTTTTCATTGATTTTGATGTCAGTGCTTTGAGTGACAACTCCATGTGGAGAACTTTGAACCTCCTGCTATCTCATTGTTTGCTTTGAAAAAAAAAATACTCATCTTCTTCCTGAATCCACTGGGTAAATTTATGCTCACAAAAAAGACAAAACTTCTAGAACAAAAACTGTATGAGCATCAAAAGTATTAGTTTTCCCTTGATTTTGAGACTCAAAAGTACCATAGAAATTTTAAAAGGTGGATGAAGTAATTTTATCATTCAACCCAATATATTTTACAATTTGAATGTCAGAACCATGAAATGTCTTTTCAGTGTACTATCATCCTTACTATTTCCACATATAAAAGAAAAGCAAAAATATTGTTTGAGAACAAAAAAATATTGCAGTAGCAGAAAAATTCACTTTAAGTCTTTTTTTGGAGGTTGCCACATCACGCCTGTCTTCAGCTCCTCTCACTGAAGATTCTTTGTTTTCTTGAAACCAATTGGTCACTTCCAATTCTTACCACCTATAAATCTTCCTGGTTCTTTATATTTCACTGAAACATGTCCCTTGTCTCCTTTGATTTTTGTTCCAGTCTTTCATTTTTTATGTTCTTTGTCATCCTCTATGTCAGAAAGGATCTGCCACTCCAAATTCCTTAATATATTTATCTACCAGTGTTTATTTCCCTGTCACATGTACTCTTCAGTAATCCAATGATTTGAGAACTTTCCATTCTGTCTTTCTTACTTTATAGTTTGTTTCTCAAGTTCAAATTATTAATATATTAGATCAGTTAATTCTACTTGTATGCACATTTTACCTAGCATTCTTGGTATAATATAATTTTTTTAATTGCATCAGACTGTGAGTATTAATTTAAGACATCATTTGTATTAATCTACTGGACAAGATTTTATTTATTAACTATTTTGCCCTTTGCTAGGGTTCTATAATCTTACCCTCAGTGCCTTTGAATAGTCTTACCCAAGCATCTCCTATCCCTCTTCAATTTAAATTCTCTATTGTGTTAGTTTCTGAGATTGCACATTCTCTGGTTTGGTTTGGTTTGGTTTTTCAGTGATCTCTGTGGTCACTTCCAAACATTTCTACTTAGTTTCCTTTTTTCCCTGTTAGCCCTCTTCAATGTTAATATCACCTGGAAGTTAACTCATTCCTAGTCTGCATGGCTTTATGGCCAGCATCTTGGCTGATTGGCCATCACCTATACTGTACTTATTGTCCATGTTTAAAAAAATTTTTATTGTGGCAAACAGCACATAACAGAAAATTTACCCTCTGTCTTTTTTCATGTATGTTGCTATAAAGGAATGTCGGCGATCGGGCAATTTATAAAGAAACGAATGTTTATTTGGCTCATGGTTCTTCAGGCTGTCCAAGAAGCATGGCACCACTATCAACTTCTGATGAGGGCCTCAGGCTTCTTCCCCTCAAGGTAGAGGGCAAAGGGAAGCTGGTGTAAGCATAAACAAGAGAGAGGGGGGAAGTGTCAGGCTGTTTTTTTAGCAACCAGCTCTTGCAGAACCTAACAGAGTGAGAAGTCACTCAACCTGCCTCCAGGAAGGGCATTAAGCCATTCAAGAAGGATCCACCCCCATGACCTAACACTTCCTGTTAAGCCCCACCTCCAATATTGGGGATCAAATTTCAGCATGAGATTTGGAGGGGACAATATCTGAACTATAGCATTATCTTAATTCAAATAATTTTACTACCAATTCCATTTATTAGAGAATCTAAGATTAAGATTACTGAAAATATGCCAGTGATTATCTCTAGTTCCGGCTTCTCTTGTCAATTCCAAACTCGTATGTTTACCTGCTGACAAGCTACCACGTAGATGTTCCACAGGTATTTCTAACTCAGGATATGTAAAATTGATGTTATCATTATCTTCTGAAAATCTATTCCTCTTACTATATTCCCTATTTTTGTGGATGAAACAATCTAATGGACAGACCAAGTTATAAATCAGGAAGTTTTTCTGGCACTTTCTTTATTCCTTAATATTAAGTACCACAATAAATTACCAATCCTTTCAATCTTATTAAGACAAAAAACCTTGAAAGTTCTCATCTCTTATTTAGCACTGCAATTTTGTATTTTCATTCATTCAGGTAGCATCTTCTACAAAACCTCTTCACTAGTTTTTCTGTCTCTCGACTCATCTTGTACACTGCAAATCCACTAAAAATACATTTTTTAACATGCCAATCATAATATATTAGTAAAGGTTGTATAATAGTTCTCTTTCTCTTCTAGGATAAAAACTAAATTTTTCAGCTTGGTACACAAGGCCTTTCATGATTTGGGAGCTACTAGTCCATTTAGGGTATTTCCTACATCTTCCCACCTCTCTCTTGAAAAATCAAATAATACTAAACTATTTGTAACTCCCTAATCACCAATTGCTTCCTTTATACTTTAACATATACTCTTCCCTTTGCTAGAAATACATTTGTCACAATAGACTCTTTGGTAAACTTATCATTACATTCTCAGTTTATAATATTATTTGTGTAAGTACCTTTTTTCCTACTTTGGTCCTCCAGGGGAATGCATGTGCTTCTCTCTCCATATTATCATTTTAAAATTTACTCCTATTTCAGCAAGTATCATAATATTTTACTGACATTGTTGGCATATTGATGTAACCCTGGTGACATATTTAATAGTTAAGACGCTTTGGGCTGCAAGAAAGAATGCACTTTCAAAGTGGTTTCAAAAATAAGAATAATTCAACTCATATAACTGGAAGTTCAGAGGTTAAAGCTGGCTTCAGATGAAGTACAAGCAGAGCTCTGTCTCTCTTTCTCTATGACTTTCTTTGTCCTGATTTTTAATCCGTGTCAGCTTTGACCTCCTCACTAGTTGCCCTCCCGGTTCCAAGATGATAGCCAGCAACAAATAGGTAACATAATTTTTCATTACAGTGAGAGACAGAAGCACTTACCTCACAGATTCAGAGTTTTCACCCTCCGATAAGAACAATCTAAATTTTGTATCTACTACTGTATCATTAGTATATGTATTAGGTATTCATATATATCTACTATTGTACTAAAGATGATTCAGAATGATTTCATAAGCTGGTTGATTTAAACTTTGCTTCCTGAACCAAGAAGATGAGATTATCTTGACTGGCTTAGAATTGAAGATTTAGGCGAATCTAAATCCATCTGTAGAACTGAGGATGGATTCCATAGAAACTTGAAGACAACTGGAATTCTCCTAGAAAGTAGAATTTCAGAGTGGGTGTAGGAATATCTTTGAATCGAAGTTGTTTAAGCCACCAACAATATTCATTCCACTGGGGTGACACTGGGCGCAAAGGTACCCAGTTAATATTTGTTCAGTGAACCTATAGGAAGACAATCTTTTCTGCAAGTTATTTATAAACTAAAGGACAACAAGAAGTATCTTTAGAAAAGTTAATCATATACAATTTAGTCATTCACATAGGGAGGCTCTTCCTAAATTTCATGTCTGATCCTTATCTTGATCTTTGACGCAATCATATCTTGGCCTACATCTAAAGGTCAGTAGAAGCCTGTGGCCATTTTTTAAACAATTGGTTTAACAACATTTACTGGAATCTATATAGCTCAACTAAAAAAAAAGGTGAGGGGGGAAACTAGTTTATCATAATACAGTATTGTCAAGGAAAGTGATGCTTCCATGCAGCTATTCAGCGTTTGGTGTATTCTTGGTTTCTGCAGACCTAATAAAAAGAGATTATCTCAGCATCCTCTACGTTTAATTTTGAAAAACAAGAAACCATGAATAATGAAAATGATTTCAAAACATCTTCACTCACATCTAAAATATGAAATAGCTAGATCAGAGGTTCTTAATAATTTAATCGGTGAAGCATAACTGAAGGATTTAGAAAAAGCGCCTAAACTATTAAAAGATTCTTCAGCTGCTGCTTAATGTTGATATCAAGTTATTTTTTACACTGGCAAACAGCTAAGCCATTCCCTGATCACATCCACTTTTCAGCATTTAGTGCTAGTCTTAATCATCCTGATCACAGCCCCAGGAATGTTTCGTGGCAACTCTGCAATAATAGTATATTACTATTGGGTCCTGAATTTTGAGGTAGTTTATCTTTCAGAAAGGATATGAATAGAGCAATAAGTCCAAGTAGAGTAAGCTTTATTAATGATGCCCAAGATTTTAGACATATACTATAATCTTCAATCAATTTTAACACTACTTCCCTTACCCTAGTTTTAGTCTAAACCAGTCCAACTATGCTATAGTCTCAGATAATACAATGTTAGAATTTTTTTTCAAAATATGGAATTGTCAGGAAAACTCATATGTAACCTATACCAATCTAAATTTTTTAGCATTTAACTCTAAAGAGTAAAGCTTTTAGCACTTTCTGTGTAATACAAGGGCAGGTGCTGATTTCTCTGAATATAATTTTCCTTTGTTAGCAAATGTGTTCACTGTTTAATAAAAATAAGTATGCTTCAGTTATCTCCTTTTTTGAAGGGCCTGAGAAATAAAGAAATACACAGAGGATCCCAACTTAAAAATGTTTTGATTTACAGTGGTTTGACTTAGGATTTTTTTATTTTATGATGGTATGAAAGTAATATGCACTCAGTAGAAATCATACTTCAAGTACTCATACAACTATTCTGCTTTTCATGTTCAATACAATATTCAATAAATTACATGAGATATTCAACACCTTTCATAAAATAGGCTTTGTGTTTGATGATTTTGCCCAGCTATAGGCTAACGTAAGTGTTCTGAGCATGTTGAAGGTAGGCTAGGCTAAGCAATGATGTTCAGTAGGTTAGATGTATTAAATGCATTTTTCAATTTATGATGCTTTCAACTTATGATGGGTTTTTCCATTTATGATGTTTTCAACTTATGATGGGTTTATCAGGAAATAATCCCATTGTACGTTGAAGAGCACCTGTACCAATATATGCATTTACACAACTCTCGTACTGATACGGGCAGGAGGTAGAGAAGCTCTAGGCAGAAAAGGGTGGATCCCCTGTAAAAACCCCACCCTCAAGTCAAAAAGTCTGAAACTGCAGCTCAAAGTGAGAACTTATATCCCAGTTTTCCTGCTCGAATGTTGCCTTTTTCTAAAACACCCATGGCCCTACCCCACCCCATCCTGTGCCTATAAAAACCCCAGACTCAGCTGGTAGACAGGACTACAGCTGGACATCAGAGAGAAGCAGCTTGACTTCAGAGGGACAACTTGATAGCGTAACTTTAGAGAAGAATCTGGCTGGACTTCAGGGGAAGATTACTTGCCACCCCCATCCCCTTTTCAGCTCCCCTTCCTGCTGAGAGCCACTTTCATCGGCAGTACAATCCCTAACATTTACAATCCTTCAATTTGTTCATGTGACCTCATTTTTCCTAGATGCTGGACAAGAGCTCAGGAGCCACAAATGTGAATACAAAAGGCTCTTTGCCCTTGCTGGTGGAGGGCAGCTGCCTTGTGCGAAAAGACAAAGGGCCCACTGAGCTGTTAACACCTAAGCTGTCCGTGGATGGCAGAGCTAACAGAGCACTGTAACACACCCTCTGGGGCTTCAGGGGTCACAGACACCTTCACTAGATGCTGCTTCAGCGCTCATGCACTCCAGTTCCCACCTCGTTTGCTTGCACACTCCCTCCAGTGAGGAGTTGAGAGTGGTGGGCTAAGTAAATAAGGCATCCCTGTTGTGAGTCCCACAGAGGGGTCAGGGAAATATCCTGCTTCGTTACGAAGTAAGTATAAACCCTTTACTAAGTTAGTAATTATTCGGTAATAATACTTAAATGAAAGCTATTCTGTTAGACTAAATTCAGATTATCAAAGACACAACAGAAAAGCTTTCTCATTCATGAACCCATTATTTCCTTTTGGAAAATATATTAAATAAAAATGCAATCGTCATGCTAATTTCTAATGGTAGAACATATTTTGAAAACTCGTTTATGTTTGGAAGATTTTGCTTTAGTGCAGATAATCAGAATGATGTGATATACTAAGAAATAATTTTTAAAATGAGATGCAACATTTCTCATAATCTAAACAGGAAATGGCAAAACATTGTCCTAAGCTTAAACAATTCATATGAAGTGATAGAAAATTGTTTTCTAAAGGTCCGTGATATATAGTGATTTCTAATGTGTTTAATAGCATTTATCCTATTGGGTAATTGGATGGTTCTAATATGTAAGGAAGGCCTCCAGTACTAATTTCATGTACTGGGAAACTATTGGGCAGGGATGAATCCTTTCACTCCTAAGTAAGCCTATCAGATCTTATAAATCTGCTTTTTGATTTGCAAAGACTCTTAGACATACCTCTTGAGAGTATTAAACATCTACTAAATTATATGTAAAGCATTTTGGTCTAAGATTTACAATGCTCAAAGGAGACAGATTTTAAAGTTCAGCATTGGAATTTCCATAATTTCCTTCCAATTCTAGAATTTTACAACTGAGATAGCAAATAATAATAATATAAAGAAATATGTGATCAAAGACTCAGAGACTCTTTACATAAGACTGAAATCAACATAGGAGTTTGGAGAGAGGACTATATGGGGTAGCTAGAATTGTCAACAAAGACTTCACAGAAGAGTGTGATCATAGAGATTAGCAAGGAATGAAACAGGTGCAAAAAACGCTTAAGTCTAAGAAACAACAAGGATAAATTTATTTTGTAAAGAATGAAAGCATATTGGGTATTACATAAAGAGACTGGCTAGTTTGACACAATTTGTACTTTTGGGGTAAGCAGTGGGAAATCACTTTCTGTAAGTAAAGTGGAAGATAATTCAGGTATTGGTTATGGTCCTATGGCATTTTTCAACCTTTGTTTTCCCCCCATCCCTATACTACTGATATCATCACAGATGTTGGCAATATTCCGTACTTGCCTGAAGATATTCATATTAGAGGCTACAGATACATAAAGGTGAGTGCAGTTAAATAGCAAAATTCAAGCACACTAGTTCTGACTGTGCACTCTCACTCAGAAAAGCACATTGGAATGTGGGAGTACTCTTATATTGACAACCTTTAGTTCGTTCTAATTTATAAAAAAATAATTATTTAGAAAATTTAGATATTTTATATCTATTACACAACCCATTGTCAAATGATTGAGATATCATTGTTTGGCAACACTGAAACTGAAATCAACTGTAAGAGTAAGGAATATGACTTTTAAAGATATTTGGTAAGAGCAATGTTGTAAGGCAGAGACCAACATTATAGAAGTTCTCAACCTGTGTGCTGGACATAGTTAAAATTTCCCAGGACCATTGAAAGAAATTCTCAAATCCACAACCACCTCAAGTGTTGTCTGTGAATCAAATGAGTGATGCATCACCCACAAACATGTAGTAGACATTCTTAAAGTGACATAAATGCTACTGCAATTAATAAAATGGAAAATCATATTATAATATTACTGAATTCATAATAAGTTGATATTTTTCTCAACCTATGCATGCTAGATATAAAGTTATTATACAGAGACATGTAACATTTTTAATATTTCAGAGGCATGCTCATGATATTGTAAACCAGGCACTGTTAAAAGATCACTGGATTGGGAATTAATAAGCCTGGGATCTAGTCTTCATTTGGTCTCTCGTTGGCTATGGTCTGGGGGTTTTGGGCAAACCATTCAACCTTTTGTGTCTTGGTTTAGTTGATAAATGTTGGTGTTTTCCCAGATAAATCCCTTCCCAACTTAACATTACCAGATGTAGCATCTATGGCTTAGAATGTACAGTATAAATTAACCTTCCTGAAGATCTTCAGAAGTTACTATAACATATATTTTCATGGCACTGAAAACTAAGTTTTTGATAACTTACATTTTTATAAATAATTTACTTACTCATTTTTATCATCATAATAAATCTGATTCATTAATCACCAAAATACCATTTTTGAAAATAGATGCATGAAAGAATCTGAACTTGTTATGGTTTTATCTATTCAAGTTACCTAATTTTGGTAGCCACAGGCCCCCATTGTCAATAGGGGAAGATTATCCATTTTAGCAATACAGTCTCTGATAACTTCAATCCATATGCCCTTCAATTCCATTTTTACGTCAGATTGAATGGGAACATGAGGCCCCCAATAGTAAATTGACCCTACTTTCTCTTTGGAAATTGGTCTTTCTACCTAGCTGTTTGCCTCTGTTCACATTCTTATATTCCACAGAAAATATACATTAGGTGTTAAAATCACAGTGATTAACAAATTTTAAGTAGAAATAGTTATTAAGTATAGCATAATCATGTCTTTGAGTTAGTACAAAAGTAGGAAACAGAGCTTTAGCGACTTTTTTTTCATTCTTTCCACCATATTACAGGGCAAAAAGGAATAATTTTGCCAATTCAAAACTATGCACATATATAGTTTCCACCCGCATTTAGTAGTTATGTTTCTCAAGATGTATAATTCCTTTCCTTTCTGTTTTCTGTAGTTTGATAAACCCTAAATAGGGATTAATGTTGTTTCAGTTAGGTTTATTATTTCTTTTATGTGGTTTAATTTAATGCAATAAGCTAGAGATTTTGTAACATATAACTTGATAAAAATTTTCTCCCTTCATATCTTTTAGTTTGAAAATAATGGATTAATATAGATTGTAATTTAACAGTAGAGGAAATACATTTTACTTTTAGTTCTTACCTACGTATCTTGGGAAAAAGGAAACATCATTTTTAAGGATTATTATTTTTCTACTAATGAAAAAAATAGCATGATTTTCCATTCTGGACTTTGTAATTAACTTTACCTTGGAATAGTTGAATCTTAAATATAACTTTATTGAAAAATTTATTTTCAAGAAATATTTTAAAATGTAAAATTTGTGTGATCTCTACAAAAAAGAACTCTCACATTCCAACGTGCTTATAGCTACAATAATCGGTTAAAAGAGACAAATTATAGAGAAGATATAGGTTGTGACACTGAAATTCCAAAATGTGAATTAGGGAAGTAAACGTGTAGAGTTTTGTATGCAATCAAAGTTAAGTTATTAGCAGTTTAAAAATACCCTTATATAAGATGTAAAGAAAAGCGAAAACTTATAGTAGCAAAAGCAGAGCAAAAACCTATGGTAGATATACAAAAGGTAAAAAGTAAGGAATCAAAGTATACTGTTAAACAAAACCATCAAACCATAAAAGAAGACAACAAAAAAGGCACATAGGACAAAGTATCTACAAAACAATTAGAAAACAACTTTTTAAATGGCAGTAGTAAATTCCTACCTATCAATAATTACTTTGAATGTAAATGGATTAAATTCACCAGTCTAAAGATAGAGTGGCCAAATGGATTAAAACAACAAGACTCAGCTACATGCTGCCCATAAGAGACTCACCTCACCTTTTAGGACACATGTTGTCTGAAATAGAAGAGATATAAAAAGATATTTTGGTTTCCATGCAAATGGAAACCAGAAGAGAATGGGGATAGCCATACTTCTACCAGACAAAATAGGCTTTAAAATCAAAAACTAAAAAGACACAAAGGAGGTCATTAAATAATGATAAAAGGATCAATTCATCAAGAAGGTGTAACAATTGTAAATATATATGCACCCAACGTTAGAGTACCTAAATATATAAAGCAAATATAAAGTGATAAAGAGAAAGAGATAAACTACAATACAAGAATAGTAGGGGACTTCTACCCCAAATTCAACAATAGACAGAAAATCCACATTAAAAAATCAATAAGAATGCATTGGACTTTATGCGTTAGATCAAATAGACCTAACAGACATATACAGTACATCTCATCTAACAGCAGGAGAATACACATTCTTATCAAGTGCACAAGAAACAATTCTTCAGGGTAGATCACATGTTAGGCCACAAAATGAGTCCTGACAAATTTAATAAGATTGAAAGCACGTATTTTATGTAAAACAACGCCATCATGGAAAAAGTACTAGTGTAAACAAGGTTTAAATATGATTTACTGATTGTTTAAAAAGGAATTATCTTAGCCCTGATTTGATGGGATTTCCCCTTTGTAAGCAGCAAAAATAAGTTCAGAATGAAGCAACTCTGTAACAATACAGCTTCACAGATCTTTTTGAATAAACAAAGTTGGATATGTTTCTACTTCAGAAACCATTTACTGTGGGCTCACAGCTTTTCCATGTGCTCTTTACAGTCTTAATTTTAAACCCATTCATCAAAAGGATTAAGGCAATGAGATTCAAGTCCAAGACAATAGGAAGTATGTGCTTCAAAACTGTCACGCTAATGCTCTGAGGAACATTGTTATTTCAATAGCATGATTTAAAACCACTGAAACGATATGTTTTATTTATGATTACCATTCATACTTTCAAAAAGAATTTGAGATGGTTTGGCAGGGATGTCTTAAAGAAACAAACACCAAATTTTTAATTTTGTGCTTGTAACAAGCAATTTTTCCTACATAAATGTTACCTTTTTTTCTTCCCTTGATTTTGCTTTCTTTGGTATGGTTGGTAGTTATTGCACTTCTGGGCATAGTGTGCTTTTCTACACGTTAAATAAAAACATAAATTGATTTTGATGTAGCTACTTTCACTATTTCAGTTAGTGTGTTTTCCATACCTGCAATTCATAACATGTTTACTGGCCCAGAACTTTAAAACCCAAGTTTGGCTCAACACAGTCACTTCAAACCAACTTAAGATAGCAGTTACATTTCCAAGGTCATTATGGAGACAGAGTTCAAGGCTTCAGCATTTGAATTTATCAAGCTCATTCGTGTTTTAGTTACAGGAAGTGTTCATATTTCATGTAAGAAACAGCAACTCTGAGGATAAATTGAAACTCAAATATAACCAAGGAGTATAAAACTACTTTATAAGCCCTTCAACAATAAATATGCCAACAATCCTCTGCATACTTTGTGTCATTTGTTAGAGTATTCAATTGAATTATGTAACATGTGATACCAATACATAATTAACTTTTTTTTTTCTTTTTTGAGACCCAGTCTTGCTTTGTCTCCCAGGCTAGAGTGCAATGGCATGATCTCGGCTCACTGCAACCTCCGCCTCCTAGGTTCAAGCAATTCTCCTGCCTCCGCCTCCCAAGTAACTGGGATTACAGGCATGCGCCACCACACCTGGCTAATTTTGTACTTTTAGCAGAGACAGGGTTTCACCATAATGGTCAGGTTGGCCTTGAACTCCTGACCTCAGGTGTGCCACCACCTCAGCCTCCCAAAGTGCTGGGAGTACAGGAATGAGCCACAGCACCTGGCCTATAATTAACTTTAAAAAATATTCTATTATCGAATGCCTGAAAAAATCATATTACTTCTATGTATTAAAAACAAACTATTACGTATATAGACCAGAGATATGGTGTCAGAGATGAGATATGGTGTCAGAGATGAGATATGTACATTGTTATTCAACAAATCTCTAGAATGTTTTCATCTCTCAAATCCAAAACTCCAAACCCATTGAAGAGCTCCCATTGCTCCCTGTACCCCAGCACTGGCAATACGACCATTCTACGTTCTGTTTCTAAAGAGTTTGACTACTTTAGATACATCATATAAATGGAAGCATGCAATATTTGTCATTTTATGACTGGCTTATTTCACTTAGCATAATGTCTTCAAGGTACACCTATGTTGTAGCATATGAAAGGATTTCCTTCTTTTTTGTGGCCGAGTAATATTCCATTGTGTCCTATACTACATTTTTAAATCCATTTTATCAATCAATGGACCTTTTAGTTACTTCAATTTTTGGCTATTGTGAATAATGCCACAGTTAATACGAGTGTGCAAATATCTCTTTTAGATACTGTTTTTAATTCTTTTGGATATACAGATGTTCATTGATTTACACTGGGATTACATCCCAATCAGCCCGTAAGTTGAAAATATCATGTCAAAAATTAATTTAATATAACTAACCTACCAAACATCATAGTTTAGCCTAGCCTACTTTAAATATGATCAGAACATGTGGATTAACCTACATCTGGGCAAAATCATTTGGCAACACACAGTACATTGTAGAGTATCAATTATTTATCCTCATGATGACGTGGTTTAATGGAAGATTTGGCTTACTGCTGCAACCCAGTATCTTCTAGAAGAGAGTATCATATTGTGTATTACTAGCCCTAGAAAAGATCAAAATTCAAAATTTGAAGTATGGTTTCTTAATGAGTACATATCGCTTTCACACCATTGTAAAGTCCAAAAATTACAGGTTAGACCTTAGTAAGTTGGGGCCCATCTGTACACCCAGAAATGGGATTGCTAGATTATATGATAATTCTATTTTCATTTTTATTTTTTGAGGAACCTCCATACTGTTTTCCATAGTGGCTACACCTTTTTACATTCCCACCAACAATGTAGAAGTGTTTCAATTTCTCCACATCCTTGCCAACATATGTTATTTTCTGTTTATGATCATGGTCATCCTCATGGTTGTGAGGTAATATCTCATTGTGGTTTTTATTTTTCATTTGCGTTTCCCTGATGATTGATGATGTTGAGTATCTTTTCAGATGCTTGTTGGCTGTATATATATTTTCTTTGGAGAAATGTCTATTTAAATCCTTGCCCATTTTTAAATCAAGTTAATTGTTTTTGATGAATTCCTTATTAATTACTCACCTCAGAGCCTTTCTTCTTAAAATACAGATTGCTCAGAGCCTTTTATCTAATTTACTAAATGTTGATCTTGAAGAAGTATTTTAATTTATCTGAATTTAGTTTCCTGTTCTATAAATTGATAGTAATCATGTTTTCCCTATCCACACCAGAGTGGTATGGTGAAGAACCAGTGGAGAAAATGACTAAAACGGCATTTTTATGCTGTCCAAATTTTGTGCAAATATATTATAATTGATTCAAAAGAAAAGAGTCTATCTACATTTTAAGACTATTTAATATTGTTCCATTTACATTGCACTAATGGTTCCTCTGTCTTTTTTCTCCCTGATGAAGTTCTAGATTGAAACTCTGAGGAAACTGTAAATCAGAGTTATATAACTCTGTTATATTAATTTGTATAACTTCCCTGTCTCTCTCGAAATATATATATTTAGACTGTATATACATATGCATATATATATTTAGAGAGAGAGTGAGATTACACCGAGGACTCTGCTTAGTACACTGCAACTTGCACCTCATTCTAATTGTGAAAACAACAACAAATTTCGATTGAGACTCTGTTATTTGTTAGACCTTTGGTTTTGTAAGGAAGGAAAAGATGATTCTGATAATTACATCAAATAGTTTATCATCTCCTCTGGTGGATGAGGCTTGTGAGGGCCTGACACATGGTAGAGGATCTTATTCATTATATAACAACTTTCAAAACACATTGCTAATTATTTTGCTACTTAAGGTAAAAATGTAGCTCTCCCAAACAAATACAATATTTAGACTGAATTCTGTAGAAAACCTAAATCAGAATAAATGATTTAATTCAGGAATTTTTTAAGGTGCTCAGAATTTTGGTAGAATAGCAGTGTATTTTCTGTAATAAGAACTACACAATGTTCTCTAGCTGGTTATACTCAAATGGTTATATGGATTTTATTCCGATATCAGTTTTGCAATTGATGACCACCCTTCATCAATAGCATGGTCTTTATTATGGTTTCATCTGGCTTTTTCTTCCCTCGTCTTCTGCACTGGGCTGCCTACTCCTTGGCTCTTATTATTACATACTCTACTTTTTTCACATACAAAGCTCTTCGTGCACTAATAGTGAATTTCTGCTAAAACTGTTACTTTCTTCAAATATCCTATCAAATGCTGGCTGCCTGATTTATTGGCCTTATAGACTGACTATGTGAATCTTCCATTCTCTGTGGAATTCCATTCCACATTTTAACTTAAAGACTCTCTCTTTCCCAGCTGCATTCTCTCTGCTGGATAAGCATTTTTCTTTTAATTTCTGTGGTAATGGGAAGGGAATTTTAAATCATGTTTTGCATACAAGTGTTTAATAGGTTAAAATGGATGCTGTATCAGCTATCTGTTGCTGTGTAACAAGCTACCCCAAATGTAGAGACTTAAAATAAGAATCATTATTTTTTTTAGCTCATGATTCTTGATTCTGCTTGGGGTTTGGTTCATCAAGGTGATTCTTTTGCTAGACTCAGCTGTGCTCATTCATGCACTCATGGTCAGCTGGTAGTTGATGACCACATGTGGCATTCAAATGTCTGGTATAACTTTTTGGTTATAAGTTGAGACAGTGTGGGTGACAGGATCACTTGACTGTAATTATTCATCAGGCTAGCATAGTTCCATAGTGGTGGAAGGGTTCCAAGCATAACCCAACACCCAAACATTTTTAAACTTCTGCTTACGTCATGTTTGCTGACACCTCATTAGCCGAAACAAGTGACTTGACCAATCCATATTCAAGGTGTGGAGAAATAGACTACAGCTCTTGATGGGAGAATCTGGAATATCTCTTGACAAAAGTGTAGATGCAAGAAGAGAATCTGTGGACATTTACTCTCTGGCAGAGATGCTGTCATTTTTGTCATTAAGACACTTCCTGTGTCATATTGTTTATTATTCATTGGCAGCCATAAGTTTGTTGTTTAGTGTTTCTTCAGTGCCTGCCCAGTATCATGTGGGAAAGTAGAAGCCCCTAACAACTTCTCTTAATTTCTACTTCTGAGAAATGAGAGAAAACAAACTTGGATAGGCATAAATGATGTCCAGCACAAATTCTAAGCAGCTATATGAGAGGTGAGTATATAGGGAGAGATGGAAAATTCTTTTAATTGAGACATTCTCAACCATAAGCAATTTTTCTTTCCTCAGGAGGAATTTGGTAATGTCAGGAGACATTTTTGGTTGTACATCTAGGAGGGAGCTCTGGCCAGGGATACTGACAAGCAATTCAGATCCTACAATGCACAGGACAGCCACTCACGACAAAGAATTATCTGGGACAAACTGTTAATAGTGCTGAGATTGAGAAACCCTGCTTTTCACTGAGTGCATGTAGATTAATTCATATAATGTTAGTTATAGAAGGGCACTTAAATGATGCAAACTAAAACAGGAAAAGACAATGATTATTTCTCTATTCAAATTAGTGAAGGAAAGATATATGTTTAAAGTCAGGTTGGAGATACTTCTCAAGGGTAATATTTAAGTTGTGAGTGGATGCTAGATGTGCTTGATTGTTACAATCCATATTTTTATAGCTATATCAAATAATCTTCTCTCCCAAATTAAAATGGATATTAGATATATTTCATGGGTACCATATATTATAAGCTATAGCTCTTAGAATCAGAAGTATTTCAGTGATTAACAATTATTGCATATTGAATGAGACATGTAAGAAAGATGCCTGATGTCCTATGATTCTTAGAAATATGTGCAGTGGTTAAGCACATTGTCTTGGAAACATCACTTGTTAATGTGAGATCCTGAACAAGTTTCGTTACCTTGGTAAAAGGGAGATGATAACACCTACCCTGAAGATTGTTCGTTAAAGGTGAAATAAAAGAGGGTTTATGAAGAACCTTGCCTGGCACATAAGAATCACTGAGTAAATGATGGGGGTGATGGCAGTGTTGGTGGTAATTTATCTTACTTATAAATAGTAGCAAATATTTATTTGGATCATATTTTTAATAGCAAGAAATAATCTATTAAAATGTAAGCGAATAGCACCATTAAACTTTTAAAATCCATGGCTCCCAAACTTAGCATTTTTTTTCTGAAATCCAGAAATACAAATAGTAATCATGAATCCTTGAGTTCTGGTACTCTGGCCTTGCCTATATAGAGTGCAAGCATTTATTTTTCTAAAATGAGAATTATTGATGATAGATGTGTCATATATTTTATTTACTCTTTAGAGTGACAGAAAAGAATGCAGACAAAAATAAGTGTTTATGTGTTCATAGTGTTGGTTTCTAATTTTCCAACTTGTATGTGCAGACTGTAAATATTTAGAGGGAAGATGTGAAATTCTTCCTTACCTACACAATAGATTGTTCTTTCTCTGAATCTAGACATAACTTCAAATTTTCTTAAGAAGTTCTCTTGAACTCTTAAGTAATTCATTAATCCACATGCCATCCTTTCAAATATTCAAAAAGAAAATATTCTCCAATATTGCTTACATGGAGGAGAGTTATTTTATCTACTAGTAAATGGAAGTTGCTAACAATCTTTCCTATTCCCCATAGTATTAAATAGTAATGCAATTTGACCACATATAACGTTGCTGTCCTCTGTTGACATGGAATGATAAGGAGGAAGGGAATATTTAACAGCACTTTTTAGATATTCCCTCATAGAATTGTTAATGTGAGTCCAATAACTCCAATAACTTATTTTGTAAGTTGAGTGATTTTTCAAATATAAAAATAAAGCAAACAAAAAAAGTTACCCACATTCAATAAAGCTAGAAATAGAGTATGTGCTTCTTGCTTTCTTATCAACCAAAGGAGACCTGTGAATTACAGGAAAACCACGTGTGAATACTTCAAAGGAAATATGCCAAACACATTGTGTGTTTGTTTTAAAAGATTTAGTAGCCCCTTTAAAGCTCTAAGTAAAGCTGTTAGTCTGACTAATCATGTACTCCTGAAACCAATTAAATTTTCAGACTAGAGAAATGTTCTTCAAACACTTGAAAAAAATAAGAGTTCCTTCCTAAAGCCAACACCTTTTAATTAACAAAATACTCAGAGCAAAGCTGTGGTTTGCAATAGTATATTACACCTACCGTTATTCATGCTACCATTCTGGTGTACCAAACTCAATTCATTTCAGCTATTTTGAGCTTGATTTTCTGTCTGCTTATGGAGGGAAAATCACAATTTTAGTAGAGTCATTTTAATTTTCTAATGAATGCATGAGAAAGGTATTATGTTACATAGTATGTCCTCAGACTATTCAGATGCCCTCTCTCTCTCTTGCTCTGTCTCTGTCTCTCTTTAGACACACCCACACCCACACACACATGCATACAATGTGTGTATCTATCTGTCTACCTAGATATACAGTTTAATTTTGTACATTGTAATACATCTGGTTTCTGGCATAAGGTGATTTAGCAAAAAAACAAACAAGACCCACCCAAATCTGTTACTGGAGGAACCTTTCATAGCATAACATCAGAAAGACTATTTTCAGTAAGGACCCTAGGCAGGAAAGGACAATTCCTCTGGTGGACTTGAGAAGAATACCCTTAGTCTCTGAGATGGTTAGAGAGGCTGATATATGAGCCAGCGAATCCCAGAGCCAGCTTCTTGTAACCCAAAATAGGGGCATAAGGCAAGGGGTGAACACCCAGGCATGATCAGACTTGGGGTTAAGGTTAAATAGGGTACAGAGGAAAGGATTTCCACCAGCTGGAGGGGAAGCCATTTCCCATGCTCCTTAGGGATGACAACTGGAGACCCAGCCCAGAACATCATTGAAAATTCTGTGTAATAGTTTATATATCCTAACTCTTTACCCATTCTAGATTATGGGTTCAGGCGCTCTTAGCAAAACAAATCCTCTTTCAGTCTTTTAAAATGTCGAGTTAACAGGAAATATCCTTGGCACAACAATATGACCCTGCCTGACCCTTAGAACTATGAACAGGTTACTCAGACTCTGCGAAACCAGTAACAGATCTGCCCAGCCTACACTTCACTGAAAAGAGTGATTTGCATATATTTCTAATACTATGACATGGTGGAAAAGAAGGAACCTCATATGTGTTAGATAGAGGTAAAGGCATCTGAAAGTGCAATAAGAATCAATGTGATCTGTGTAATAAAATGAGATAAATAGACCAGGCGCGGTGGCTCATGCCTATAATACTAGCATTTTGGGAGGCCGAGGCGGGCGGATCACGAGGTCAGGAGATTGAATCCATCCTGGCCAACGTGGCGAAACTCCATCTCTACTAAAATACAAAAAATTAGCCGGGCATGGTGGAAAATGCCTGCAGTCCCAGATACTCGGGAGGCTGAGGCAGGGGAATCGCTTGAACCCGTGAGGCAGAGGTTGCAGTGAGCTGAGATCACACCACTGCACTCCAGCCTGGCAACAGAGCAATGCCTCCATCTCAAAAAAAAAAAAAAAAAAAAAAAAAAAAAAGATAATTTTTTTCAGGACCTCAAAACTTCTCCTTTGAAACACTTTGATTAAAAAATGAAAAAATATATGCATGCATGAACCTAGAGGCAAGTCTTTTTAGAAAACATAAAATATTTTAAGTAATGTTTTTCTGAACAGAATTGGCTCTAATGTGTGAGAGGTCTATGAAGATTAGCCTCTTGCTACTTTATGTTTTAAAGTATATTCCTTGAGACCCAAAGTTTCTGACTTTAGAAAACAACTCTCAACTACTATCGGCTATCCTGTAGACACTTTCAAAATCCTCTAAAACCTAATAGTGGTGCAAGATTTTGTCTTTCCTAGTGATAACTAGATTTAAGTAAGAAAATGCTAAAGACTAAAAAGTGTTTAGGACCCACAAGAAAGGTATAATTCTGTTCCTCATAGAGATATTTTAGTTACACACTTCTTATTCTGATCCTCCCCAAAACATAGAAATCTAGAGTTGGCATTTAAAGAGAAAATGAGATTTTTGTCTGGAAACAGGAGAGAAAAGTTTTCAAGAAGTATAGAAAGAATATGAAAGGGCACAAGGTTTGAAATGGCCTGTACTCATGAGAGAATGCAGAATACACATGGGTGTGGAGGAGCCTGGAAAGAATGGAGAGAGGTAAGGCTGGAGTATCAAGTCTGGTTCAGAGTACAGAGCATAAAATCCCATACGAATGTAGAACATGAGGAGCCAATAACCATTGTGTGAGAAACACAGGGAAAAGAGGAAGAAAAAAGTCCACATAGTGTGCTTACAGTCAAAACAATCCTAGAAGGTGACTTACATGTATCGTGTCATAAAATCCGTGACACAATTCCATTAGATGGGTACTGTTTTCATAGTTACACAAGTGAAAACTCTTGAGGGTCAAGATGTTCAGTGTAGCAGGCATAGTATAATTTCTTGGCTCAAGATGCCTCCAATGTCAGTGAACATTACTTTCCCAAGACTGTCTATTTAGGAAATAGTAAGGCCAATTGTCTATGAAGGAAGTACTGTTATAATCGCCATTTTACAGAGGAGTAAATGGAGATTCAGAGAGGTTAAGTCATCTGACTATAGTTACACAGCTACAAAAAAAAAAAAAAAATAGAGCAAGGATTCAAATACAGCAATCTGGTCCTAGAAAGCCTAAATATTCTACACCCTGCTTTCTGATTCAGAGCAATTTCCTGCTTTTCTCCCTTCGATAGAAAAAAATGTATGTATGTGGGGTTGGGGGCGAATAAATTGACTGGCTATATTTTCTCTCTTTAATATTTGATCTTTCATTGTCTGCCCCAAGCAGTGGGTCTTCCTCCTTTATCTTCTTCTTGTGAAAATAGCTAAAATCACCTAACTGGTAAAAACCTAAGCAGGTTTTGTGTTCTAGCCTCCATTCTTCCAGTCTAATGGGTGGTTGTTAAATTTTGGTACTCATTGTATGTAGAAGACCTCTAAGTTCGCTAAAGAGCTTACTGCACATTGATTTTTTTTTTTTTTTAAGATTCAAAAGGAATCAATTGAGCACCTCCTATACTCCAAGACATGTGCAAGATGCAAGAGATAGAGCAGTAAAAAAGTCTGATACGGTTTCCCCTCCCTTTCCCAGCTGTGTACAGATGTTCTTCAGGTGGTAAATGCTGGAGAAGAGGAGACCAGAAATACTGGCCTGATGGGTCTATAGATGAGATTATCTGCCCATGACTGGTGCAGAGATGGCTGCATTGCTAGACCTCTCCATCTTCCTCTGAATATGTGTCCTCTAATTTATTATCCCAGTGGCATATTTAGTCATCATGAACCATCCTCCCTTTTTGAGTCTCAGGCCCTGGTCTTGCTTTTCAATAGACTCCCTCCCTCTCTTCCTTCCTCCTTCCTTCCCTGACTGCTTGACTTCCTGACTTCCTGACTTCCTTCCTTCCTTCCTTCCTGCCTTCCTGCCTTCCTGCCTTCCTGCCTTGTCTTGCCTTGCTTTTCAATTGATTCCCTCACACCCTCCCTTCCTCCTTATTTCCTCCCTCCCTCCCTGACTTCCTGACTTCCTTCCTTCTTTCCTTCTTCTTTTCTGTCTTTTTCCAAACGTGCTTTTCAGGAAACAGTGGTCTGCTTGTTGAAGTCTGATAATTTTCTACTTCTTCATCCTCCACTCTATTGAAATTTAGTGTGACATGATCATTTCCACCTCATTAGGTACTTCTTTCATGGTCAGAAGTAAGTCTGGAGAAAAAAAAAAAAATCTCTTGTTTCTGCTCTCATTTGAGGGTCAAATTTTCAATAAGTCACTTTTTAAAAAAGCATTTTCTGACACTTCCCATAAGCTTGAAATCCTCCTAAACTGCTGTATATTGCCTCCGTATACATTGTGTATCTATTTTAGGAACACTCCATCCACATTTGCCAGTCAGCCTGGTGTTCTGCAGTTAGTTCCTACAGTGATATTTTAATTTAGCTCTCTTTTCATCCTCACACATGCATCCTCTCTGGATATTTAGCTCCTTTCCGCTCCTTTCCTGGAATCCCTTTTAAGATTTCTAGATCTTGTTTGCTTCCATGATTTCTTCTCCTGGACTGTGACACAAAACGCTATTCTTTCTTTACATTACATTTAATTCTTTCTAGAAAGAGCCTCAGACTAGTCAGATAGCTTTGAGAAACACAATTTTTTCTTTATCGCCTCAATGTTACTGCCTTTGAATCATTATTTCTTGACATAAATTTCTTTATTCTATCTGATACTTAAAACACTATTTTTTTCTGTCTGCATTGATCAATATTAGTTCCTTCATTCACAGAAAACTGTTAGTGTCCCTGAGAAGCTTGAAAGACAAGAAACATTCTTCTATTCTACTCATCTTCTTCTCCAATGAGGAGACAACCTTAAAAACACAGTTACATGGCCATAAAAATTAATGAATGGCTACCTCAGAATGAAAATTCAATGTCTCATTTTTTTTTTTTTTAGTGTTCTTAGAATAGTTCACTAGTTGTCCATGACTCTGAGTCTCCTGTTGAGATGTCTTTTGCAGCTTTCCTTGAAACCTTTTATTCCGAACTACATAGTCCGATAATTTTGCCACCAATCTTCTGGTTATATTATGCTCCTGAGTTCATTGTCTATAAACTTGATTAGGTATTCCTTCCCCTCACCACTCACCTCTGATAACCCAGCTGTGTGTTGGTATTTAGTATGAATTCACACCAGCAAGTTCAGCCCTTTTCAATCAATATAGGGCCACACAGAGACCTTTGACTGACTACTCCCGAAGTATTTCACATTTTGGGGACTTATCTCCAGTTTTTCACCACAGTTGTTCATCACTGTGTTTCTTACTAGCCAAATGTTTATAAAAACATTAATACCTAACATTATTGATTACCTACTATAGTGTCAGGTGCTGTAATAATATTATTGTGATGATGATTATGCTGTTGTTTCTGGCATTGTCATACATGTGTTGCTTGTACTACTCATTGAATCTACACAACTGCCCTTATGACATTTACCCTATTATTATTCCTCTTTTAAGGTAAATATATGAAAAATGCTTCCCACTTTACCTTGCTTACTGCTAGTGTTGAACAAATGTTACAGCTGAAACTTAGAGAGGTTATGTGGCTTAACCAAGGTCCCAGAGTTCCTAAGGCAGAGAGTAGGATTGTCTACCAAGCATTTCGATTCTAGTACTATACATCTTAACCATTATCATAGGCTGACTTGCTCTACAGTGTCCAACACTATTCATATTACAATTTATTTAACGACTTTGAAACAGTGTTTCATGTCTAAATAGAAGAACTAGCTCTCATTTTTAAGAAAATATTGTCTCTCGGGTTTTCTTCGCTGCTAGCCAGTTTACTAACAATTTGAAATAAAAAGAAAAAAAATATGATAAACTGCTCCCAGTATAAAATACAGAGCTAAGACAAGAACATTTCATTGACTTTGATTTCCCTAGGGTCCAGCTCTGAATTAATTTACTTCCTGTTCAAGGGAATTTTAAGTCAGAAAGAAGATCTTATCCCATCTTGTTTTGCCTTTTTTCCCCCTTGAATGAAAAAAAATAAGTAAAATTTATTCCCCTGGCAAGGTCTGAAAACTTTTGTTTTCTTCACCACTTCCGCAATGTATATTATTGTTATTGAGAAGACTTATTTAACTTAAATTACTTGTCCAGGCACGAGAATGAGCAAAATCATTTTTTAAAAAAAGTGTTAAATGTATATTAATGAAAAGATTGAATCTTTTAATTTTCTACCATGTATTGCTGAACAAAGTATCCACATTGTTAGAAAAAGATATAGAATGTCATGAATAAGAGTTTGGCTCAAATTGTTACTCTTCAATTAAATTTGACTTATTGTTATTGGAATTGGCTCTTTAGCTTGTGTTTCTAATTTTTCTTTTTCTTCTTTTTTCCTTTTTGCAAAAAACCCAAAATATTTTAGCTCCTAGTCAGACTGTTACTCTGGTGACACAACCTGTGGTTACTAAGGAAACTGCCATCTCCAAACTAGAAATGCCATCTTCCTTGATGTTGGAGGTACCTGCTCTGGCAGATTTCAACCGGGCTTGGACAGAACTTACCGACTGGCTTTCTCTGCTTGGTCGAGTTATAAAATCACAGAGGGTGATGGTGGGTGACCTTGAGGATATCAACGAGATGATCATCAAGCAGAAGGTATGAGAAAAAAATGATAAAAGTTGGCAGAAGTTTTTCTTTAAAATGAAGATTTTCCACCAATCACTTTACTCTCCTAGACCATTTCCCACCAGTTCTTAGGCAACTGTTTCTCTCTCAGCAAACACACATTACTCTCACTGTTCAGCTTAAGTATAATCAAGGATATAAATTAATGCAATTAACAAAAGTAGCCATACATTAAAAAGGAAATATACAAAAAAAGCAGAAACCTTACAAGAATAGTTGGCTGAGTTAAATTTACTAAACAACCTGGTATTTTAAAAATCTGTTTTATACCAAATAAATCACTCAACGGAGCTATTTACATTTAAACTGTTTGTTTTGGCACTATGCAGCCCAACATATTGCAGAGTCAAATATAATAGTCTGGAAATTGATTATTATCCTCTCTTCTAAGTTGTCTGTGCCAATTTTCCTCCTCCAGTGATAAGGATTATTGAAAGAGAGATATAAATTAAAAAGAGAAAAGTAACAAAACATAAGATATTTTAAAATACCCTAGATCTTAATGTTGGCATTTATGCAATGCCATGTTCAAATGAATGTGTTTTTAATACAAATAGTTCATTTTTCAGCCTCAGTGTAGTCCATTTGATAAAATTATGACATCAACTAGAAGCATTAGAATATATTTATGTAAATATGGTTTACGTAACTAGATCAAATATACTATACATCTTTTATATATGTGAATGGTTAAGAAAAATAATTTTGGAATTGTTATACATTAAAGTTTTTTCACTTGTAACAGCTTTCAAGTCTTTCTAAAGAAATAGGAAGTTGTGCTGAAGGTATTTAGGTATTAAAGTACTACCTTTTGAAAAAACAAGAAGTGAGGCAGACAGAGTAAGGGGAATTTCTTTGTAAAATAAATTTCAGCAATTCAGTAGGAATAAAGTAATTTGATAGTAAACAACCTGCATTTAAAGGCTTTGGGCTTGAATACAGAAGACCTGAATTCAGTGCCATTTGCAAATGATGACTGTGGTCAAGCCATCTCTGGATCTTGGTTTCCTATTCTGAGTACAGAGCACACAGAATACACATTCACATTCACAATATAGTTATGGATATGGATGTATATAAATATATGTAAATACCACATACATGTACATGAAAATTTGTTTTACTTTTGCTTTATAAAAAGTAATTATAGCCACATTTTTCAGAAAACGTAACTGAGGCTCATAGATATCAAATTCCCAGTAAGTAGCAGAACAAGGATTCAAATCCAAGTCCGTTTGATTCCTAAGCCAGTGTTATTACTTGATACATGTACTGCAGGCAGTACATGTATCAAGTAATACATATACTACAAGTAATACATACTATTGCTGCAGTAATAACTGTAACTGCAATTACTATTTAGTGATTTGTATGTAAATGTAGATGTAGTCTATGTCAGACACTATGCTGAGCATTTTATAGTTGCTATGTACCGATACATACAGAAACAAGAGGTATGTTCTTTCACAATATCATATTGAGTTATATAATACTCCCAGGACTTTTATTTACCAAAGGAAACAATATTTTATAACATTTAAAGCCCAGGTTTTGAAGTTAGATTGTTTGGGTTCAAAGCTGGGCTCCCAAGCTGTGTGACCTTGAGTAAGTTATTCAGCCTCCCTGAGCCCAAGTTTATCTATCTATAAAATGTGGATAGTTGTACTATCTGCCTTGCAGTTTGTTATCAGAATTAAGTTTGTTGGTACATGAAAAATGCTTCCCACTTTGCCTTGCTTACTGCTTACTGCTAGTATTGAACAAATGTTAGTAATTATATTTGGTTCCACCGCGAACTCTAGAAATCTAACCAATGATGGCATTTGTATTTGCAAACTGTATATCACATCATAATACTATATGGAAACGAGAGCTTGTTTCCACTTCTGTACCCTATTCTACCATTGACATTATAGCTTCCTGCAGAAGTTACCTAATAATAGATTGGGAGAGAAAGTCCACACTTCCTTGTGACAGGTTTGTGGGTCCTGCATTTAGGGAAGCCATTGATGTGCTCAGTAGTCTCCAGAGTTCTCTAAATAAATTTGTCCTTTTCAGAAAGGACTACTAATTTCATGCCGCCTCGCAGAGATTGTCTTTAAATATAGGTCAAAAACTAACGTAGAGGGCCAGATGCAATTTTTCACGCCTGCAGTCCCAGCGCTTTGGGAGGCTGAGGCAGATGGATCACTTGAGGTCAGGAGTTTGAGACCAGCCTGGTCAACATGGCAAAACCACATCTCTAATGCAAATTAAAAAATTAGCTGGTGTGGTGGCACATGCCTATAATCCCAGCTACTAGGGAGGCTGAGGCAGGAGAATCACTTGAATCCTTGACCAGAGGTTCCATTGAGCTGAGATTGCGCCATTGTACTCCAGCCTGTGCGACAGAGTGAGACTCCGTCTCAGAAAAAAAATAATAATAATGTAGGGGAAAAAATCAAAAGCCATTTCTGAGACACAAAAATATAGGATTTATAAATTATATATAGTATAAAAATATTTTTAAAATATTATATATAGCATATTATATATAATGATATATAATGTATATATATTTATAAAAAATCTAATCTCCCTTCTCTTGCTTGCTGAATAGTGGGATGCTTTGCCTGTCTCTTCCACTTATATTAAAAAATAATTAATAAAGACATTGTCAGTTCTTGGCTTTTATTGCCTCAATCACCAAATTGTCAGTAAAATGGCCCTAAATAATCATTAAACAAATATCTGTGAGAGGGGAAATAAGAAGGAGAAGTAAGTGTGGGGAGGATTTTATTATAATTTCAGGAAATCAATATCAATTTTATGTAAAGTTTTAAATAAAGCAATCTCAACGTTAATGTTTGATGTGTGAAAAATTAGGCAAAATTCCAAAAGGGCTTTATAAACTGAAAAAAAACTTTACTAACACCTATCCATTTTTATTATTTTAACCAACTTCTATTGAGCTGCCACTAAGTACCTGGGAAATATAAAGTTGTACAACATAGAATGTGCAGGTAAAAGAGGTTGAAGGAAGAAAATAATAACACTATGATAGAGATAAATTTTGGGATAATAGCTAACACATACTTAGCACTAATGATATGCTAGTCATTGATCTAAGTACTTCATGTGAATTATTTAATGCTTACAACATCACTGTGAGGTAAATACAGAGGCACAGTAAGGATAATAACCTGACCGAGATCAAGGAAGAAAGAGACAATGATGAGATATGAACTCAAGCAGTTTGGTTCCATAATCCTCTCCCTTAAACCTCATAGTTTTCAACTTCTCTGATATTGTGTGAGTGATGCTGTTGGGGCTTTCTTCGGGGAAAACTAAGCCAGGAGAGAGAACAGATGCTAGTGAGATATTCCTGAAGAAGATAAAACTTAAGCCAAGCATTAAAGAATGAGTTGGAATTACCTAGCTAGATAAAACGAGAAGGACAATCCAGGCAGAGGGAGCAGACTGTGCTTTTCACTGAGGTGGAAAAAACCAGAGTATGTCATAGGAATTGTGATTCCATATGGCTGAAGTTAAGGGTATATGATGAGAAGAAATTGATGAGGTTGAATAGAGAGGACTGGGGCTAAATAATGGGAATCCTTTGTTGCCAGACTGAGGAATTTTGATGATGGCCTACAGGCAGTGGCAACCCTGAAAGGATTGTAAACAGGAAAATAAAATCATCAAATATAGTTTAGTTGCCTATCAATTAGAGCTCTCTGGATGCAAGCAACAGAAATCATTCTCTGATTAAATCAGGCAGAAAGTAAATGTGCTGTAATTAGCACAAAGGCAATGGAACAAAACTTACAAAAGGAGAAAGAATCTGAGCATGCCTTTCTGGGCATGCGGCTAGCAAGAAGTATTCCAGTCTGTTTGTGATACTCTCTTTTCTCCATCCCGTGTGTAACTCTCTTCAAATTTTAAAGTCTCAAAAGAGAATCCAGTTCATCTTGCTTGGGTCACATGTTAATACATGAGCTAGAAGAGAGCAGAAAATTTTATTTAAATCCCTCTCCTCCCAAAGTCTCAAAATTAGGGAAAGGCAATTCTCCCGAATAGCAACTGGGGTCTGTTGACAATAGAAAAGGAAAAGGTTCTGACCAACCACTAAACAATAATTGTCCACTGAACTCAGTCAAGAACATGTGGAATAAGTTGGAGGACAGAGCAAATAAAGGCGATTTGTAGGAGGTAATTATTATGTTCTAAAGCAAGCTTGTTCAACTCATGGCCTGTGAGTCACATGCGGCCCAGGATGGCTTTGAATGTGACCCAAAACAAATTTGTAAACTTTCTTAAAACATGAATTACTTTTTGTGATTTTTTTTTTCACTCATCAGTTGTCATTAGTGTTAGTGTATTTTATGTGTGGCCCAGGATAATTCTTCCAATGTGGCCCAGGGAAGCCAAAAGATTGGATACAGCTGATCTAAAGCAACAGGGTCATCTACTCAACTTTGCAGCATGTAGACCTGAAATAAAGACCATCCATATACCAATACCTCAAATATAAATTTGTCTGATTATGACACGTACAAAAATTAGTTCTCAGTAAATGTAGATAGCTTGAAGGATAATGTGAATGCAATGTGATAAGGAAACTTCATATTGAACAGATTGGAATGTGAGGATTATAATTTATAATTCCAAAGCATCAGAAGTTAGATAAGATAATGCAATAAGACATTTTATGATTCAAGGCGAAGTTAGTTATGAGATTCAGACCAAACCTTAGACACACAGAAATTGAAATATTTGCCACAGAAAGGGTATAAGGACACGACATTCAAGTAAGCTAGCCTTTTACTAGCTTTAGACTTTGAACTCAGAAAACATATTTGGTGAAAAGCTTATGGTCTCCTTTAGTATGTGTTGCTTGATTAAAGTATTATTTCAGAAAATGGTGAGCTGCTCCCACGTTGAAATAAAAATAATTTTTACTAAGTGAATTATATTCAGTAAAAAAATGGAAGCTATAATTACAACTTTAAATTTTTTAAGTTTTAAGAATACAGCCATTTAAAAAAAATTAAGCAAATCTGCTTCATTGTAGACAGTAGAAAACATACCATTACCTTTTAGAAGAATAGAGATGTGAAATATGCAAATTAAGCCTTTAGAAGTAAAACACACATGAAGTTCAAAGTTTAATTTCTAGAATTGTGAATCAATAGCAGTGGATGATTTGTACTTTATAGCTTAGTGTCAGAGAAATCTGATTAAAAAATGCTTTTTTCTGTTTCATCACGTTTAAGTAAAATTGCTCTGAAACAACAATATTTGACAATAATTAGCAGTTTTCTTTGTTGACATAATCTATCAAATGAAGGGAAAAATATGTCCTAGATTTTGCTCTGAGAGTGATTATTAAATCTGACCCTTAAGGAAAGGAAAGATAAAACAAAGAAGGGAGGAAAGGAAGGGAAGGAAGGAGGAGGAAAGGGAGAAAAAGGAAGGAAGAGAGGAAGGCAAGCAGGAAAAAGGGGTAGGAGGGAGAAAAAACAAAAGAAATGAAAGAGGGATGGAGGGAGACAGGAGGGAGAGAGGTGGAGGGGGAAATATGAAGAGAGGTTTGCGGCAGTGGAGACTAGTGTTGCTATCAACAAATAGAATTTAGATGGCCATATGATATTATTTTTCATAATACTGGTATCTGATGACCTCTACTGAGTCAATTGTGGTCTTTTTTCAATTCCGTTTGGCCAGGTGTTCAGGGTAATTCACCACAAAATCTCGACCACTGCACTTGTATTGAATAAAGAATTGAATTGGCAAAGGCATTTTATCCTCCAATAAGACCTCTCCAGACTGGGGTTGAGACAAATTGGCCAATCTGGACAAGATGATAATAGCGTTGTTCAAGATTCATTTGTAACCACACATTGCACTGTTACCTGGGAGATTTCATTATCTAAAGATTGAATGAGCAGTTTTAGTGGGTACAGTGTGTATTTAAATGGGATATAATTATTTGAATGAATTTAATTTTAGTTATTGTTAAGGTCAAAGTACTTAATAAAAATTATGATTTTTTAAAACTCTGCCTATACACAAAAAGCATTTGAATTAGCTACAGAATAATTCTGATTATAACTTTTGTTGAATAAATTCGGTCAAAATCTGACTACTAAACAACTTGTATAGTGTAGCCCTGGAAGAATTGATGGGACAATGTGTGGGTAAAGTGGCACTGGCTATTTAAACTAAAAGTAATACAAAACAGAATGTTTTTGGTTTTATACTATTGTCACGAACCCAGCAGAAAGTGGGTATTACAGATAGTTTCTCTTATTCAACAAATGAGAGGACTTATAGACAATTTAGTTAATTGATCTAAAGTCACTTAGTAAATGTAATTGTCCTAACACAAACCCAGACCCCCAGACCTCTTGGGAATAGATAATGTTTCTTACTTCTTTTCTATTTTCTCAGCCACCCCCCTAAACTTCTTACACATCTCATTTCTCCATCCAAATTATAACAAAACAAAGTAAACATGGTTTATTTCCATGGGCATCCAGTGGATTTCACGAGGTTGGGTGACAGCCATTGGTGAGGGTTGATTGATTATTAGGGTGAGGAGATTGATTATTCTGTTTTTCTCTTTCATCGAACAGCAATCCAACACTTCTCATCTCATCATTTTATTTCTGCACAAACTCATTTAAGAAATACCAATTAAGAAATTAATGTTGTAATCTGTTTGGCTGAAGATATTTACAAATTTTGTGCTTTATCTTCCAACCAATGTACACGTCTCTGGTAGACAGCTTGTGACCATGTGGATGACTGATCCATATTTATATAATTTTCTTTCTTTACCTAATGAGATCAAATCCACTATTATCTTCACTGAAGGATGTAAAGATATGTCAATGTCAGTAATGTGACTTATTTTATATTCTCTAGTCACAACAAAAATAACCCCCCCTTAAATAAAAACGTCATAGAGTTGCAAACACACACACACACATACAAAATCATATTTTCTAAGTCTCCTAATTACCTTTTTATGGAAAATGATACCATATGCTTTTTTCTTAAAGAAACTATATAAACTTATAAACTATACTAAACTACATATTTCAAAGTCTATGAATGGAAATTTATATCTTATTATATTTTAATTCAATTCACTGTAAACTTTTCTGTCAAAATCTTATCAAGCAAAACTGATCCAGGATATTTACATGAATTCTGATGAAAGTCACTGTACTGTGTTTTCCATAAAATACCAATGGGATTCTGATAAGGAAGTTTATGTTTGTCATTGTGTTTAAATAGAGAATTCTGGGCTGGGCATGGTAGCTCACGCCTGTAATCTCAGCACTTTGGGAGGCCGAGGCGGGAGGATCACCTGAGATTGGGAGTTTGAGACCAGCCTGACCAACATGGAGAAACCCTGTCTCTACTAAAAATACAAAATTAGCCGAGCCTGGTGGCACATGCCTGTAACCCCAGCTACTCCGGAGGCTGAGGCAGGAGAATTGCTTGAACCCGGGAGGCAGATGTTGCAGTGAGCCTAGATCACACCATTGCACTCCAACCTGGGCAACAAGAGTGAAACTCTATCTCAAATAAATAAATAAATAAATAAATAAATAAATAAATAAAGAGAGAATTCTGTTTACAAGCACTCATCACCACTCCCGGCTAATTTTTTGTATTTTCAGTAGAGATGGGGTTTCACTATGGTGGCCAGACTGGTCTCGAACAACTGACCTTGTGATCCACCTGCTTGGCCTCCCAAAGTGCTGGGATTACAGGCATGAGCCACTGTGCCCAGCTGCCAATATGTGTTGGTCTTTTTAATCAATGATTCAGTCCAAAATCATTTTGTCCTTTATATATTTTCTTGTAAAGCTGCTTCTGTTGTCTTGAACTTTTCTATTAAAATGTATGCTGTCATTTGACTTTTTGGATTGTTATTTTCTAGTCCTTGAAATAAATTTAAATTTCCTGTAAAGGAAGGTGTAATATTCTATTTGACATAGCCACTAAGTATATACTAAGTGCTTTATAAATATTGTTGATTTACTTTATCTTTACAGATTACTAGTTTTACTTAGTATTTGGAATATAACAATATCTTATAGAGCTATATTCATATGTATGTTTGTCTTAACTGTTAAATGCAGTATGATTCATGTCTACTTTTGGTCAATGATGAATGAAAGTCTCCTGAGAATTAAATTTGCCGCATCAATGCAAAAACAATCATAATTTTAGACACTCTAAGAATTTTAGAAATTAAAGGATTTTTTTCCAGTTTATTGTGTTAAGATTGTGTTTAGCTATGTATTACAGCATTCTCACTACAGTAGCTTATCCAGATAGTTCCTTTTTCTCATAGAGCAAGACTTCCAGAATTATGTGTTCCAGGGTTGATGCAGCAGCCGCAAAACCCTATGTCCCCATTCTTTCCTCCAACCCCAGTCATCTCCAACATGAGGCTTTCTTTTTGTTTTGTTTTGCTTTTGTTTTGTTTTTGTTTGAGATGGAGTCTCTGTTACCAGGCTGGAGTGCAGTGGCGCGATCTCGGCTCACTGCAACCTCTGGCACCCTAGTTCAAGGGGTTATCCTGCCTCAGCCTCCCGAGTAGCTGGGATTACAGGCACACACCACCATGCCCAGCTAATTTTTGTATTTTTAGTAGAGATGGGTTTTCACCATGTTGGCCAGGATGGTCTCAATCTCCTGACCTCATGATCTGCCTCCCTCAGCCCCCCAAAGTGCTGGGATTACAGGCGTGAGCCACCACGCTAGGCAAGACTTTCTTTCCTGTGGTCTCAACATGGCTACTCTGCCTCCAGGCACTATGTCTGTACTTTAAAATGGAAGAAGGGAAAATGAGGAAAGTAAAAGCATATTCCAGCAGTGTCAGTTCCTGTTTGTAAGGAAAACAAATGCTTTTCTGGCAGGCCCACACAGAAGAGTTTCTACTTGACAGTGCATTAACCAGAAATGTGTCACATGACCATTCCTAACTTCTAAGGATCTTGGGAGGATTGAGTGTTTTCACTGAGTAGATATGTTTCTTTCTTCATAATTCAAAATGTGAAAATTAGTGACTTAGCTATAAAACCTTGCTAGTCTGAACAGAATTTGGATTTTTTTAGCTAAGAAGGAAAGAAAGGATATTGGATAGGCAGCTGGCTATGCTAGCCAAGATACACTTAATAATGTATATTTTTCTCCTTTGGACATATGTAGTTTTAACTTAGCTAAATATGATGTGATTGTTTTCCTATCTTCTTAGTTCTGTTTAAATTTGTTTCAGAAATCAAGGAAATAAAATGCAGAAAAAACTCTATTATTCATGTCTCTCTTTCTGCTTCTGATTATTTTTATGTTGGAGAAAGAGAAAGCAATCACTTTCATAATAGCTTAAATAGTCTGACAAACTGTAAACATGTTAGGTCATCAGTTTTTATATTCTGAATTATTAAGACCCAAACACACTCACTGAGTTCAAGAGAAAGTATAGACTGAGCAATAAAAACATTACCAGTTCTAGCAATGATAATCAAACAAGAAAACAAGTAATATAGTCTGTTTAGAATAACATGTTTTAAAGATCAAGTTTTTCTTCCTTGCCAATGTTGCCTTTCTTGTAACACTTTTTTTTTTTTCCTTCTTGAGATAGGCTTTCCTATCTTTCATCACAAACCCCAGTATTTAGTTGGCCATTCATAGCAGCACCACCCCATGGCCCAGACTTGTAGATATTTCCCTCCTTCTATCGTTGTTCCAATAAAAATAGCCACTCTTATCTCTCATAATCTCAGCTATTTTGTGCCATAAGAGTGGAAAATAATGAGTATTAAGATACTAACTAGGGGCTAGGCGCGGTGGCTCACGCCTGTAATCCCAGCACTTTGGGAGGCCAAGGTGAGCGGATCAGGAGGTCAGGAGATCGAGACCATCCTGGCTATTGTGGTGAAACCCCATCTGTACTAAAAATACAAAAAATTAGCCGGGCATGGTGGTGGGCCCCTGTGGTCCCAGCTACTCGGGAGGCTGAGGCAGGAGAATGGTGTGAACCCAGGAGGCGGGGCTTGCAGTGAGAGCCAAGATCGTGCCACTGCACTCCAGCCTGGGCGACAGAGCAAGACTTAGTCTCAAAGGAAAAAAAAAAAAAAGATACTAACTAGGTTTCAGTCATATAAGATGAATAAGTCCTACAAATCTACTGTACAGCATAGGGCTTGTAGTTAACAATGTTATATATTTAAAATTTTGCTAAGAGAGTAGATCTTTTTTTAACTGTTATTATGGTACATGCAAAAATAATAACAGTAAATAAGGAAGGTAGGAGAAAAATTCTGGAGATGATGCATAGGTTTATGACATATATTCTGGACATGATTTCACTGGGGTATATAGTCATGCATTGCTTAACAACAGATATACATTCTGAGAAATGCATTGTTAGCTGATTGATCTTGTGCAAACATCATAGAGTGTACTTACACAAACCTAGATGGTACAACCTACTACACACCTAGGCTATATGGTACAGCCTGTTGCTCCTAGGCTATAAACCAGTAGAGCATGTGACTGTACTGAATACTTTAGGCAGTTGGAACACAATGGCAAGCATTTGTGTATCTAATCATATCTAAACATAGAAAAGTTATAGAAAAATATTATAATCTTATAGGACCACTGTCCTGCATGTATACAGACTATGTACATGACAGTGGTTCATTGATCAAAATGTCCTTATGTAGCACATAACTGTAATTATCTCCAAACTCATCAAGCTGTGTTCTTTAAATATGTATAGCTTTTTATGTCAATCAAGTGGTTAAAAAGTCAATAAAGTGGTTAAAAATATTTTGCCTAGGAAATATACTATCATTTCCAGTTGATAAAAGATCTCAACATTTCCAAAATTGTCCTACAGAAAACCAGGTTCATCAGGTGTTCATACATGATCCTCATGAAAAGGTCAAATAAGCTGCAAAACATGCATAGACTTTGCCTATCCTCGCAATCTATGATGTACATCTCCATAGTAAGGTCACTGAAAAGTCCTATAGAAATGTTGATATTGTTAGCTCAGTATTTCTCAGTCATTTCTCCATGGAAACCATTTGTGTAGAGCATCTTGAGGAGCACAGTTGAGAGAATGTTATCTTAGTTGAATGTGTATGTCCCTCTGAGTCACTTGATTTCTCTACATATGCTTTTACCAAATTAATCTTTTAGAAATCTTTTCTCTTAGCACTATGTCTATAATTTGTGAAGTTGTTACCAGGATAACATTTGTGCCTCTCACCATGATGTACCTACCAGGGTCCAAGCAGCCATTCTTTCTCTAGAGTCACTATCTGAGGGAAAGAATTTAGCACAGCATTCTACAAAATCATTTTATTTATAAAAATAGATTACTACATTACATATAGTAATTTATATTTAGAATATTGATTAATTATTAAAATCTGCATGACGACTTTAAAGAGTAGTACATACTATATAGCAGTTTGTACTCAAATTAACAGTCTTCTAAAAAGGATTCACTTTTTGTTTTTATTCTATTGTCCTATTCGTTGATAGTGTTACGTAAGTAATTATAAAATTTAAAATCTGGAAAGAGAATGTGGACTCAGAATGCCATCTCTTTAGTTATTTCAAAAGGAATAGAAATGAGCATACATATTCATTTTCTTTCATTACACATCCAGAGAAATAGAATGGATTTTATAAACATGTAAAAAAGCAAGGATTTTGATCACTGATAAAAAGGGAATGTTTGGTCACTACCTTATTTCATTCCTTTTCTCTTATCCTGTTTTTTTTTTTTTTTTTTGTCAATTATTTGATGATATCTCTGAACATCACCTTTTATTCATGACAGGAATTGGGTATCATAGTAAAGAACACTGTTAATATAATTCAGTTACTTCACCCCCTCCTGAAATACAGAGAGGCTTTAAGACTATGTGAATATTTTTTTCTGGTTTTGTTGTATTTGTAGAAATATCATGAGCTTTGTTTAAAGTCAGGCATCTAAAACCTTGCCCTGTATGTTATTGACAAACTACACATATTTGGGGATCTATTCTATTACAGTTTGTTCAACTGTAAAATTAGGATAGCAAACTCTATGTCATATTTTCATTATCAGAATTTAAAAAGCATGTTTTAAGATCTTAGTAAATAATAATTCTCTGTAGTTGAGTTTGTTCTATATTCTTTAAGAAATTCCCTTTGATGGTTATGCCAACATCTGTATTACTTTTCTTCACACTTTTATTTTGCACTGAAATCATAGTAGTGTTTTACATTATCAATCAAAGTAACAAATAAAGTCATCCTTAAAACAAATATGAATTTTAGATGATTAAATAGATTTATATGGAGGTTCCTCTTGCTAATCATAGCAATTATCCTTGGGGAAAAATGATAGACACTTGAAACACCAATTAATCATGATGACTATTTTTGCATCATAAATAAAGCTTTCAAATCTGAGAGGGAATCAAAAGGGCGATGGTAGTGTAGTGTCTCAAAGCCCCTTTCCAATTGATGGTACAAATTTAAAGAGAGAGAAAGATAAAAAAAAAAAAACATGTTTCACTGTAATTGTTTTCTAAGTGATTCCAAAAATACCTATTTTCTTAATAGATTCCAATTTTTTAGTTGGATTGAAAGGAAAGTCTTGGAGTGTAGTGAGGAAGGCACCTTCTGTTGAGAGGTTTTCAGACGACAGAATGTGCCTAAGGCCAAAGATGAGATGGTTTTGTGAAAGTCGGTGGCCACAAACAGGTATGTTTGACCCCTGAGAGATATGCAGGAAGTCCACCCCACTTTAATTCTTCCAAATGTTCTGTAGCTTAATTCCCAAGTACTTGATAAAGGAGCAATGGGGGAAAAATATGCACACTATTATGGAAAAGTTTTGACCTACACTATGGAGAGTTTTAGAATAAGAGCATTCTAAAATCAGTCCCAAATTCCTAGGGTTTACTTACTTAAAGATAATATCATAGGTTGGGTTCCTAGGAAGCATATCCTGAGATTGAGGTGAGCATGCAGTATGTCTATTTAGGAGTGTTCTTGGGGTCAATATGTAGGGGCAGAGGGAGAAGTTGAGCTTTGACACAGTGTTAGTAAGGGCCTCAGCTGACCGTTCAGGGAGTTCTTGAGCTGGAATAACCCTTCAGAAGTGCTAGGAAATGAAGAAAGGGGACTGTATCTTTATAATCCCATGTCAAGTCACGCGATGGATGTGGGCTACTCCAGGAAGGCAACAAACTTTAGCAAGATGATTCTGTTCAGCCACGGGAATTTCCATAAGGGGGCTGCTATGATCTGAACATTTTTGTCCCCCCAAAATGTGTATGTTGAAACCTAACACTCAAGGTGATGGCATTAGAAGGTGGGGGGTTGGGGGGGTGATTAGGTCATGGGGACTCTGCCTTCAGGAACAGGATCAGTGCCCTTATAAAAGAGGCTCCAGAAAGCTTCCTTGCCCACCCACCATGTAAGGACACACTGAAAGTGCCATTAAACAGGAGTGGGCCCTCACCAGACAATGAATCTGCTGATGCCTTGATCTTGGAATTCCCAGCCTCCAGAACTATAAGCAATAAATTCTGTTGTTTGTAAATTACCCAGTCTAAGGTATTTAGCTATAGCAGCCCAGACTAAGACAAGGGCTGACAGCTGAAGGCTGTCTACCAGCAGCACTCCTAGCAGCTGGGGAAATAAGTCCTTCGTTTCCAAAGGGGAATCTAGGCAGCATATTTACAGCTTCTCACTACAGATAAGCTCATTATTTCAAATAGGGACTAGCAGGAAAAAATTAAATGCCCAAAATTTAGTGGGATGCCGAAATAAATCGTGGTGTGTAGATTGGAGTATAGTGAGGAAAGCACCTTCAAACCGGTATGTACTACATGATATAGTTTTTGTTGCAATATTTATTATATACCCAAATACACATATATTACTTTTAGAAACAAATACCACATATATATCTGTGAATATTTTATATACTCATAGGGAGGGATTGTTGGTGTTATTTATGCTATTTTAAAGGTTGATGTTTTCATATAATTATGTATTGGTTATATATTATTTCTTGATATAAGGTAAAAAAAGAAAAGCAAAACAAACTCTAAGTGATCACTATGAAAAGAATCCCAATGCTGCTCATTTAGGTTTATCCAACTCTTCCCATTAAAATATTAAATAGTCTAAATAATTGTGAATAAGAAAGAGCAGATTTTGAAAAATGGAAAGAAATGCTTAAAGACATAGCATTGTTGCCCAACCATTATTATTTAAACATACAGTGTTTGGCTTTGACCAAATTGCTTTCAAAAACTTCCTTTTGGCCCAAAATATTAGGTCATATATACTATCATAAAATTCATGATGCTTACCATGCATTAATTTCTAGTATGTACTAGACATTGTGCTATGCACACCATATTCAATATTTCTAAACCTCTCAAAAATAGTAAAAACTAACTGGCATTTTTCTTGTTTTCAAAGGGAGAAACTCAGAGAGGTTAAGTGACTTTCCCAAGGCAATGCCATTGATAAGTGCCAGATTCTATCACAGGTTTATTGGCAACAAACCTTATGTGTGCATGCACGTGTGTGTGTGTGTGTGTGTACACATACACAAATAACATATATGGTATAAATATTTACATGGAAACGTAATAAACTGCATTGAGCTGCATTTAGAATTAGTATTTAGGACATGTTTGGCAAATAAAAAGAGTGGAGATTGAAATGGGTTTGCTTAGGAAAAATGATACGTTAAAACAGGCTTTATTATGAGTCTTCAACTATTCTGTGAAAATAGATACCCAGGGAAGAAATAATAGACAATATGAATCTTGAGCAGACAACTGAGAACTTGTCGAAGAGCCAAGATAAAAGTGTCAGAGAGGAGAATATTTTGGCAGCTCAGATGAGCCCCCAGAGGGTGGGATGAAATGATCTCACTGCAGTCTCGTATCTGAACCCCAGGTTTTTGCATCTCCATAAACTAATTTCTTACACCCCTCAATAATGATCGGGCTTACTCTCAATCTCTCTCTCTCTCTCTCTCTCTCTGTCTCTCTATCTGTCTCTCTCTCACACACACAAACATGCAGAACATTTACTCAGACATACTTACACATGCATACGTCGTAAGACAATTATATAAATACCAGCCTTTTTATTTCATAACTAAATTACAAGGCCTGGTTATTGTTTGAACTGTGAAAAAATAATTATGTGAATAGGTGCCTCAAGATGAAAGGCAAGGCAAGATGGTGAAATTATTCATATGATAGTAATAGTATGCAAAAAAGAACACAATCTTTAAAGATCTTTAACGATCTAGTTATAAAACCATGTTTTATAACAAATATAACCATGAGGAAAGAAAAAGAAAAATGTAATAATATACTCCAAGAATAAAGTCAAATGTATTGTTGAATGTAAGGAGTTGGTTACACTTCCTTATAGTGGAGGTTGTTTTAAAGTTTGTGGCTTACACGGTGTTATGCATTGCCCTAGATCAACACTATTATGCAAGACCAACTATTAGGTTATTTTTGGTAGATAACCACAGCAAAACTTTAGTATAATAGGTAAAGGTTAGCTACACTCCCATACCCTCACTCTCAGGTGTTTTCATACTCCATATAAAAGGTTCAATCAAGGGAGACATGAGAATAATCCAGAATCTAGAGGCAGAATGCAGTTAACCTTAGAGAAGGCATCATACAGCTAGAATCTTTGGAATCAATGTGGAAACAAAGAATAGTTTAGGCATTCAATCTTAGGCACCAATCCAAAGAATACAGATTCCATAACTTACTAAATTTTTATACCTAGCAAGCTAGAGATGAGGAATTTCTCTCAAATATTTTCACCAAAGCATGTATCTTAGATAACACTAATCTCATAAGTGAAAACTCATTTCTAATGTTCATTTTGCTCATTAACAAGGCCTCTAGTGTTGACTGTGGTAAAAATAGTTCAAATGCTGGTAGAACCCATCCCAGGAGACTGGCCTTTCTCATTAAATTCTAACTCTATCCCCACATACATTCCTGACTTAAGTAATTGAGTTCCCGCATATCGGAATATAAGTATGTTATAGATATAAAAACATATGTAATTAATAAATATTTTAAGTGAGACACTTCTTTCATCTTTATGGCTTAACTGTATCAGAAATTTGATTATTTTTAGTGGTCTAACTACAAAACAAAACACAAAGCCCACAACTAAAAATTTCTTTGCATATATTGCAAAGAGGCAACCATTTGGCGTCAATTCGATCACGAGTGAAGTGCTATTATACGAGTACATCTCCCTGGCTTGTATGGGGGTAATAGGGCATGGAATTTACAGATTCACAATAACTGAGATACTGAAACTGAGATATTCACAATAACAAAGATATCAATATGTAGCTTTTCTCATAACTTTGTGTAATGATATCCTCAGTTTCTGCTGTGTAAAAAGCTTATTGTTTACTTTTCATGAAAATCATCTTAGTTTTTGTCTTTATTTAATAGTCTGTAATTTGGGGGTAATACATTCGTTTTCTTGATACTATGTGAAGTGGCAAGCCGAAAATTCTAACAGGAATAGATAAGCAAGTATCCTATAAATCAGAGTCAGTCTCTCTCTCTCTCTCTATCTCTCTCTCTCTCTCTCCCCCCCCTCTCTCCCTCTCTCTCCCTCTCTCCCTCTCTCTCCCTCTCTCTCTCTCTCTCTCAATGAGTCAGTCTGTCTCTCTCTGTTTTTCCCTGCCTGGCTATCGATCTGTATTTTTCAGTTTACTTTGCAAATAAGAGAATTGTGTATTGTAAATAAACCAACTTATCATTAATTTTCTCTGAATTCAAAAAAAAATTACAAGTGGACTCTTGAGTTTGTGCTGCCTGTTTCTCCGCATATAGGACAGATGGCTGGAATAGGATCTTTATTTACTATTTTTACTCTCCTAATCTCATGGTTACTCCAAGGCAGATAATATTTGTAATCATACACTATTTGTCAGAAGTCTTTCTGATAACACTGCTGTTTTATAAAATTAAACATCTATTCAGTATAGAATTTTACTTTAAATGATTAATTCAAGCAAATCAATGAGGTAACTTTTACACTGCTGAGCGTATGTGTGTGTGGATTTGTACAGCCATGCCGTAGACTTCAATTGTAATCTTTTCTCTATATTTTTTGTATACCTGAAATGTTCATCATTGTGCTGTAGAAAACAATCTCATTGTGTTTTTAAAAGCTAGAGTGGGTATTGAGAAGAGAAAGAGGATCACAGAAAAAGTTGGTTAACTTGCTACTTCCACTTCAAGTCTTTACTCGATGTCATCATCAGCAACATTTTAAATTTATGCTTCTACTAGTTTGCAGTTCTTTTCCTTTGATTATTCTTATGATACAAGCCTTTCCACACAAAATTTATGTATAGGAATTGTATAGAATTTTTCTTTGGAAAATATGGTGATTTATTACAATTTGAGCAACATCATCATTTAAAAAATTCAGAATTTGATTTTTCTCAGGATGATCAGAAAGAATAAAGCATATATATGGTTCATGTCAGGAGAATTAGAACATGAGAATTAATATATTTCTGATCTTTTAAAATATTTTCATGTCTATGGATCAGCAGATTTTTCCTATTTGAGATTTTAAAAATCTAGATATAATTAAAATCTCACCGATGTTTCACCATCAGTTGATTTTATATTTGTGTTTCCTTCCGCTTTGTAACTTGTATAGAGAAGAATAGAAGAAAGAAAAAGGGAGGATTGATAATCTTTCTCTCTCAGTTCTTGTAGCACTTCATTTTTTAAACTTATTGCTTCCTTCTGCCTGCTTTGTCTACATGTTTGTATTTCATCATTTCTTAGAAAACCATCTACTGCCTTTCTGAAGGTCATTTACCTGAAAATGATAGACAGCAGCATATATCAAACAACTGCAAAGTAATTATCTATCAGTTATCATTGTTGATTACTTTTCTGTTTTAGGATTGAGGGGCTGCCTTGCCACCTCCCTCACACCCCCAGCATATTATCACAAAGCCTACTGATTCATTCACATCCCTGGGCTAAATTTGCCACCCACTGTGTTCCTGTTGTTTTGTGTATGGAAGTGAAAAGATTTAATTGGATATTGTTGAAAAGACACAGAGGCTAACTTCCAATTTTCATATGTAGTTCTTCCCTCTCCCTCTACACCATCTCCTTTACTTGTTGAGAAAATTGCCCTCTCCATGGTAACAATTAAAAAAGCTTTCAGATTTTAGTAGTAGTTGTTGCAGAGAAAAGAAGTCAAAAAGTAGATGAAGTTTAAAAATGAAAAAGGGAGAGGAAGACAGCTGGGAAGAAGGCTTAATGTTTATGAGTGGGTGTGGAGGGGAAGAACTAAGTTGAATGAGCAAAGCTGAGCTAAGAGGAAGATGGTTTTTCTGCATCCCAGAAGGCAATACCCCAGCCATTCCTGCAGGCTTCACTCCCCAAAAGATAAGAGCTTCATCTGAAATTCTTATAGGATTCACTCCTGAAGAGCAGCTTGTACCAAACAGAAACACCGTGATTTCCTCAGAGAGTCACAGTTTATTATTATTTTTTTAATGTAACACTTTTGTGAACTCCAGTTCCACCTCAGTTCAAATGGTCTTTTGGTTACGGGGTGAAAGAGACCCAACAATACACCTCCCCCACTTCTGGAGGCTTTTGGTTAAACCATGTCTGCCACAAGGACACAGGAGCCGGGTCCGACTGGTGGTTTTTTGTTTGCTTTTCTGCCTCCCGCGCTTTCTAGATTGTGTAATACTATAACCCTTGTCAATGACACATATACTGAACCCACCTGAAGAAGTATGTCACATTGTGACAAACAGTTTCTCATGGTAAGTAAATGAAGAACCATTGTGAAAGGTTTAATAATGCCCACTCCTCCCCCGCCAAGGATGTCCATATCCTAATCCCAGGGACCTGTGAATATTTTACCTTACATGGCAAAAGGCTTTGTATTAATAGATGTGGTTAAGTTAAAAATCTTGACACGGGGAGATAGCCTGGGTCACCCCAGTGTGCCCAAAGAATCCTCCCCTACATCCAACAAGCTCTGCCAACACATTGTTTTTAGCTTGTGAGACCCATTTTTTGGACTTTGGACCTTCAAAATTGTAAGATAATAAATTTAGGTTGTTGTAAGCCATTAAGTCTGTAATCATTTGTTACAACAGCCGGAGGCAGCTAATATGGCCATGAACATTTAATAATGACTAACTTTGCACAATTTTAATACAACCTTTCTTATTAAGGTTTATTTTTTCTTAATTACAAGGAATAAAAGTGGGGTATAGAGACAATGTCATGGTCCACTCCATTTTAGCCATATGAATTTGTATTTCCGGTATTAGAACTAAAGGTGACAAATCTGAATGTCTTTGTGTGAAATAATAAGAAAGCAGAACAAAAAGAGAAAAGTGTTCAGCTGGAAATGAAGTTGGAGAAAGATGAGGAGAAGCAAGCCAATTGTGTAGTTTTCCTTTCTGCTTTTTAAAATCATGATTTGTTTAACCCATTGAATTCTATTTTAGAAACAGGACTGCAAGGAAGTGTTGATGGATTTGATGGCATGAGAACCAGAGTCACAGAGGCAGGAAAGTAAGGAATAAGTGTTAGAATAGGAAGCAGAATTGCTTGTGGAAAGACCTTGTGACATGTGGACAGGGCTAGGCTTAGGAGTCAGCAAGACCTGAGTTCAAATGCTATCCTGATCCTAACTGGCTGGCTGTGTTTGGGGAAATTGGTAATGTTTTCTGTGCTTATTTTCTCATGTGTAAAAAAATGAATATAGTACCCAGCTAGGTAGAGTTGTTGTTGGGATTAGATGATGACTGTGAAGCATCTAGCCCAGCTTTGGCTACATTATAGCTGCTTACCAAATTATAGTTACGATGTAAAAGAGAAAAACACTGGAAAAGGAGGATATGGGCCATTTTATTCCACCTTCACCACCTTTTAGCTTTGTGACCTTGGGCAAATTATGCTTCATTCTGTGCTTCATTTTCCTTGTCTATAAAAGGGTGTAAGTACAGAACCACTGAGGGATGGTCATTATTAACCTACCTCAAATGGTGTCTGTAAGTTAATATATATTGTGCTTTTCCTATGTACAATATCTAGCACATAATTACAAATCAAATCCATCCCGTGTACTACATCTAGCACATAGGAAAAGCACAATAACTAGTTATTACTATTGTTGTAGTAATTGCTATGCTATAGAAGTTTGAATTGTAAGGCAGTGGAGAATCGCTGACCTTTATGAGAAAGTGTCGTAAAATGTTTGAGTAGATAGTAATGGGGAATATTACATAAATGGATAGATATTAGGGACAGATATTACTATTAAAATATTACAACATGGATATTTATTAAGGTTGAACTGCTTAATTAGTTGCATCTCTCAGGTTCCTAATGTTGCTTAATTTTTTAACCTCCCATTTTGTGTTGCCCTTTGTACAAATATTTAATGCTCCCAACACCTCTTCAGTAGCACACGTACTGTGAGTTTGTTTTGTTATTACTTGTGTATATTAGCGTTCATTTGTGAACCAAAAGCATGGAATTAGCTGTTGCCTCTAGGCTACCTAGCTTTGTAGTTTGAATTGAAGCCTTCACCTCATTAACACCTGTTCTGTCCACTATCTTAGAGAAAACTTCTAAAATTAAGACAGATCATTAATATAGCAGAAAGAGACAAAGGGTGGAGAACATTGAGACACTGGATATTGGAACCAGCCAATAGTATTGATTTATTTATGGTTATCAGTTTTTGTCTCTGCCTAGTCTCATGCCACTAAAGTCTCTGAGGCAACAAAGAATAAGCAATTTTGCTCACCTTATACAAATAAAACACAGAAAAAGGAATCACTAGAGAAATGGTACTGCAGCCTTTCCGAAGGGATTACTGCTTATTTTTAAATTACTTAAAAGGTATTGAAATTATTGTTCATAATGAGAAACCTTCCTAAAAAAACAGAAAATTAAGCTTAACACTTCCCTATAATGTAAACAGCTCGGTTAGGAACACAACATTACAGAAACCACGTAAGAATTGATTGTACTTGTTCTCGGAGCAGAACTAGAAGCTCACCATTTAGAAGCTATGCACATTTCCCTATCAAACAGTACATAAAGTTTCCATATTCCTCAGAATCAGCTTCATTTGTGCCATGTGTTTTCTTGGAACTATGCCACAGAAAGCATTTCTCCCACTGGAGCTGGGCTCCTTTCATGCTGCAGTGCAAGTGTGTGATATACTGGCACCGTGTGCTAACGTAGACCCATTTTTATATGGTAAGAATTAGTAAGGCCTAGGGAATTGAAAAGTATGTCTGAAATCCTCCCCATAGAATAAGTCCCTTCCTTAAAAAGCTGTCATACTGTAAGTTCCAATTGAGTTAAAGGCCATTGTGCTCCTATAGAGAAATATGTTCTACTGTAATTTTTACATTCTCCAATAACAGTCTGTTCTTTGTTTACTGAGGAGAGCTTTCATGTCATAAAATGGTATTTTTTGACAGAGAAGCAGAATCATTGTTTTATTATAGAAACTTTGCTCTTATAACAGCAAAAATAAATAGCTCATCTCTTAAGCTCCTGATCAATGTCTAACACCTCCTACCCCCAGCAACACTTCACTGCAAGTATATTAACACTCTATAATAGCAATTCCACTCACCTACCAAGAAATGATCTTCACAAATGATTTACAGCTAAAACCAGAGCTTAAACACATAGCACCCAATCAAGGGCAGATTTTTATCTTTCTTCCAGTCATGTAAGTTCTGAGAAGAAATAGATTAATGTTGATCTCCAAGACAACTGCTGAGGAAATGTACAAAGGATGTTGTTTATTTTGAAGAATGAGACCCAGTCGTTAAGCACTTTTTTCCCTTATAGGTACATCCAAAGGTAACCATTACACCATTTTGATGCGAATTTAGGATATAGATTTATTCATACTTCTCTTCTCCATTCGGATGTTGTCTGTGTGAGTGCTCACAGACACATGCACGCATACACACGTGCACTCTTGTTTCGCACTTATTTGTAAAACTCACAAGGATTTCCAAACCATTACTATAGCATTGTTTAAGGTGAACACATGGTTGTTCACTATCCATATGTATCTTCACTTTGTAGCACTCAGAATTTGGCAAAATCGGAAGGCTGAAACCTCATGAATTAAATATATTCTATATAACATATGTCTTAATTGCTGTTACTGTAAAGAAACCTGAACTAGCCATATTTGCCTAATTTCTACCTAAGGTATTTGAATTCTTATAAATAGATTCATTGCTTTAATCACACAAGAGTGGTTTAGATGAATGTAATTATCTTCACTTTATAGCTGAATAAACTGAGCCTGATTCTATCCCTGTATGGGAAACATGAATTGAACAGCTGTGCCAATTATTTTGATAATTCAAATCTTCACATCTACCATGTGAAGACAGCACAAGAGGGTTAGGGGGCTTGAGTTATTCTGATTGACTGTGTACATGAGTGTCATCGCCTCTAGATAATCACTCATGTCTTCACTTCACTTCCCATGTACAGGTAGTATCAGCAAACAGTAACATCTCTTGCTTTGCCTCAGTTTATTGATTGCTGCAGTTAGAAATAAAAAGCACAGTTTTGTTTCAGTACTTAAATGAATAACATCTCCAAAATGTTTTGAAAACATGAAAAGGTTGAATGCATTTTTAACAAATGTTTTGTTAGCTTTGGCTTTTATTTTTGAACAGATTAGTACAATACCCCTGTACTCCTTTGCTAGAAATAGGAGTACTATCTGAAGACTTATTTCCCAAAGAATAATATCAGGTCTAATGCAGTAATATGTATTAAGGGCATTGAAAAGTTATATTCACAAAATGTGGCATCATAACATGTATTAATAATTCTTATCATCACTGATAATAATCCTTGAAGGTGTATTTCTGGAGAGATCCCAATTTCTTCTCGTACTCTGAAAGTCTTTGTTTATCCTTTAGAGTAGGAATGTAAGAATTTAACAAAGCATTCTGAATGTTTACCTTTTTTCTAAACTAAAACTACTATCCCTTTTTGCCCCTATATAATAAAATATAATGTTACAAGTGGAATCAGCAAATTTGTTTAATAACCCTCTGGGACAGTTTTTACAAGCAATGGGGTTGAGTTTATGTTCTTTGTGTGCAGTGGAGTTATTATATTCTCCTTAAATAAAAAGATGCATAAAGTTAAATTAGAAATGTTTTGCATGTTTTCATGACAGGACATTTAATCAAAGAGGAGATACAAGAGGCTTTTCTTGGGTTACTGCAATTTAATTTTCCATTTCTTTCTCAGAAAGGACATTGGATGCAGTTGTACGAGGTTAATATTTCTAACATGCCACTTTTATTGTGGCATTCTTTTGCTCTCAAACCTCTGATGATTTCCTATTGCCTTCAACATGATGTCCTTATTTGGTCATCTAGTGTTCTGAGCCTTCACATTCTGGCCCCAGCTTCCCTTCTCAACTTGATCACAGCCATCATAATTCTGCTAACTAACTACACAGCTGCCCTTCCCACTCTTTCTCAACCACTCTGCTGTATTCTGACTTCTACACTTCAGTTTTAAAGCCACTCCTTGTCCTGAAATTCCTTCTCCCATTAGGTCATTATTAATTGAGTTCATCCTGTAAGCTGCAGTTCATGTTGCTGTTCCTCTATGGCACCTTCCCTGAACCTGGTCCCATATAAAATCCCATCTCTCAGAATCCCATTAGCATAGAATATGTGGTCTGTAGACTATTACATTCTTAATTTACATATTGTCTTCTATTATTGGGTAACTGCATGTGCGAGCACGCATGGGCTGGCCTGAAGGTCAGCTCCCCAACTGCGTTGAAAGTTCATCACAAGTTCACTGATTTCACTAGAGAGTCTCTTTTATGTTATACATGAGGTACCTTCCCTACTGTGATGTATTATGCATAGAATTATTTCAATAAATATTTTCTAGCTATTTGATTGACCAATGCTTAATTACTTGTCAGCTCTAGCCTCTTGTATCTGGAATTTCTAAAGTCTTTGGACAGTATCTTTAGGACGCAAAATTAGGAGTATGTACTAGGCAAACTATTACAAATAATGCCCTCAAATAGTTATGTTTCACTATTCATGTCTTATAATTTATCTTCTGCTTTGGTATTTTAGTACACTTATGATTCAGTTTGCTGTATAGGTTCCTCTGAATAGGGACAAGAGAGTTTGTCTTGATAAGTGGAAGTTAGAAGGATTCCAAAATAATATTATTCAAGATAGAACAAGAAATTAATACTGAAAAAATTGAGAAGTAATAATCCCCAAATATGCACATGCGTATCTCGTTTTATTGGGTTTCACTTTATTGCACTTTGCAGATATTTCGCTTTTTGTAAATTGAAGGTTTGTGGCAAGGCTGCATTGAGCAAGTCCATTGGCACAATTTTTCCAACAGCATGTGCTTGCTTTCTGTCTCTGTGTCACATTTTGGTAATTCACTCAGTATTTCAAACATTTTTATTATTACTATACTTGTTATGATCCGTGATCAGTGACCTTTGATGTTACTATTGTAATTGTTTTGAGATGTCATGAACTGCACTCATATGAGACGGCAAACTTTGTGGGATGCAGTGGCTCACACCTGTAATCCTAATACTTTGGGAGGCCAAGGCAGGAGGACTGTGTTAGCCCAGGAGTTTGAGACCAGTCTGGGAAACAAACTGAGACCCTGTCTTTAAAACATATATGTAGAAAAATTAACTGGGTGTGGTGGCACATGGCTGTAAGGAGCCCTGCCAGCTGCATGGGAGGCTGACACAGGAGGATCACTCGAGCCCAGGAGGTCAAGGTGGCAGTGAGCCATGTTCACTCCACTGCCCTCCAGTCGGAATGACAGAGCAAGACCCTGTCTGAAAAAAAAAAAAAAAAAAAAAAAGACAACATTTTTTCAACTTTGATTTTACATTCAGGGAGTACATGTGTAGGTTTATTACCTGGATATATTACATGATGCTGAGGCTTGGAGTACAAATGATACTATCACCCAGGTACTGAGCATAGTAACCAATAGTTAGTTTTTCAACCCTTGTTTCCCTCCCTACCCACTCTGTTAGTCCTCAGTTTCTATTGTTGCCATCATTATGTCCATGAGGAACCAATGTTTAGCTCCACATGAGAACATGTGGTATTTGGTATTCTGTTTCTGCATTAATTCACTTGGAAAAATGGCTTCCAGCTGCATCCATGTTGCTGCAAAGGACATGATTTTGTTCCTTTTTACGGCTGCATAGTATTCCATGGTGTATATGCACTGTATTTTCTTTCTCCAGTCTGCCATTGATGGGCACCTAGGCTGATTTCATACCTTTGCTATTGTGAATAGTGCTGAAATGAGAATGAGAATACATGTGTCTTTTTAGTAAAGCAATTCGTTTCCTTTGGGCTATATACCCAGTAATGGGATCACTAGGTTCAATGATAGTTGTGCTTTAAGTTCTTTGAGAAATCTCAAAACTGTTTTACAGTGGCTGAACTAATTTGCATTCCCATCAACAGTGTATCAGTTTGCTTCTTCTCCACAGCCTCAACAGCGTCTGTCATTTTTTTGACTTTTTAATAATAGCCAGTATGAATGGTGTGAGATGGTATCTCATTGTGGTTTTGATTTGCATTTTTCTGATGATGAGTGGTGTGGAGCATTTCTTCATGTTTGTTGGCCATTGTATGTCTTATTTTGAGAAGTGTCTGTTTATGTCTTTTGCCTCTTTTTTGATGGGGTTATTTGCTTTTTACTTGTTGAATTGTTTAAGTTCCCTATAGATTCTGAATATTAGACCTTTGTCAGATGCATAGTTTGCAAATATATTCTCTTATTCTGTAGACTGTCTGTTTACTCCGTTGACAGATTCTTTCACTGTGGAGAGCTCTTTAGTTTAATTAAGTTCCACTTGTCAATTTTTGGTTTTGTTATAATTGCTTTTGAGGACTTAGTTATAAATTTTTTCCCAACTCTGATATCCAGAATGGTGTTTCCTAGGCTTTCTTATAGGATTCTTATAATTTGAGATCTAATGTTTAAACCTTTATTTCATCTTGAGTTAATTTTTGTATATGGTGTAAGGAGGGGATCCAGTTGCATTCTTTTGCCTATGGCTAACCAGCTATCCCAGCATCATGTCTTGAATAGAGAGTCCTTTTCCCATTACTTATTTTCATAAGATGGCAAACTTAATCAATCAATGTTTTGTGTGTTCTGACTACTCCATTGATCAGTCATTCCTTCATCTCTCTTCCTCCCCTTGGGCCTCCCTATTCCCTGAGATACAACAATATTGAAATTATGCCAATTAGTAACCCTACAATGTCCTCCAAGTGTTCAAGGGGAAAAAAAAGAGTAACATGTTTGTCACTTTAAATCAAAAGTCAGAAATGATTAAGATTGGTAAGGAAGACATGTCAAAAGCCAAGATAGGCTGAAAGCTAGACCTCTTGTGCCAGTTGACCAAGTTGTGAATGCAAAGGAAATGTTCTTGAAGAAAATTAAAAGTGCTACTCTGTTGAACACAGGAATAAGAAAGTGGAATAGCCTTACTGTTAATATGGAGAATGTCTTAGTAGTCTGGATAGAAGATCAAAACAGCCACACCATTATCTTAAGCATTATCACTAATTCTCTGCAATTCTATGAATGCTGAGAGAGGTGAGGAAGCTGCAGCAGAAAAGTTGGAAGATAGCAGAAGTATGTTCATGAGACTTGAGGAATAAGCCCTCTCTATAACATAAAAGTGCATAGTAGAGCAACAAGTGATGGAGAAGCTGCAGCAAACTATCCAGAAGATCAAGCTAACATTGTTACTAATAAAGGTGACAATACTAAAAAACAGATTTTCAACATAGACGAAACAGTTTTCAATTGGAAAAGGATGCCATCCAGGACTTTCATAGCTAGAGAGAAGTCAATGCCTGGCTTCAAAAGTTCAAAGGACAGGCTGACTCTCTTGTGAGGGGCTAACACAACTGGTGACTTTCAGTTGAAGCCAATGCTCATTTACCATTCCAAAAATCCAAGGGCCCTTAAGATTATGCTAGATCTAGTCTGCCTATGCTCTATAAATCAAACAACGAAGCCTAGATGACTGCACATCTCTTTACAGCATGGTTTGATGAATATTTTAAGCCCTCTGTTGAGACCTACTTCTCAAAAAAAAGAGATGTCTTTCAAAATATAACTGCTCTTTGACAGTGTCCCTCGTCACCCAAGAGCCCTGAGGAATATGTCCAAAGAGATTGATTCTATTTTCATGGCTGCTAACACAACATCCATTCTGCAGTCCTTGGATCAAGAAGTCACTTCAACTTTCAAGTCTTGTTATTTAAATCATACATTTCATAAAGATATAGCTGCTATATGTGGTGAGTCCACTGATGGATCTGGATAAAGTAAACTGAAAACAGAAAGTCCTCACCGTTCCAGATGCCATTCTAGATGCCATTAAGAAAATTCATGATTGAGGAGAGGAGGTCAAAATATCAACATTATAAGGAGTTTGGAAGTAGTTGATTCCAACCCTTATCAATGACTGTGAGGGTCCAAGACTTCAGAAGAAGAAGTCACTGCAGGTGTGGTAGAAATAGCATGAGAACCAGAATGAGAAGTGGAGCCAGAAGGTGTGATTGAATAACTGTAATCTCAAGGTAAAACTTCAATGGATTCAGAGTTGCTTTTTATGGATGAGCAAAGATTGTGGTTTCATGAGATGCACTCTACTCTTGGTGATGATACTATGAACATTGTTGAAATGACAACAAAGGATTTAGAATATTTCATAAACTTAGTTGATAAACTAGAATCAGTGTTTGAGAAGATCGACTCAAATTTTGAAAGAAGTTCTACTGTGAGTAAAATGCTATCAAACAATATCACATGCTACAAAGAAATCATTGGCTATAAAGAAGAGCCAATCGATGCAGCAAACTTCAGTGTTGTCTTATTTTAAGAAATTGCTACAGCCACCCCAACATTCAGCAACCGCCACCCTGATCAATCAGCAGGCATCCTCATTGAGGCAAGAACCTGTACCAGCAAAAAGATTATGACTCCCTGAAGGCTCAGATGATCGTTACCGCTTTGTTGTTGTTGTTGTTGTTGTTGTTGTTTTGGTTTTTTGGGTTTTTTTTAGAAGTAATGTATTTTTAATTAAGATATGTACATTTTTTAGATACAATGCTATTGCACACTTGACAGATGACAGCAGAGTGTAAACATAACATTTAATGCACTGGGGAACCAAAAATATTCGTGTGCCTCACTTTATTGTGATATTTACTTTGTTGCAGTAGTCTGAAACCAGACCCACAATATTTTGAAGGCAGTCCTGTATATTGTTTCATGTCTCTCTTTCTTCTAAAATGTATGTAGGAGAAAAATTGTATCACTTATGTTTTTGGGCCATAATATCAAAAGCCTGTGAATCTGATGCACATGATAACAACTGGTCTTAAACCTGTCTTGATTTTCTTTTGTTAATATGCCAAGTTTATAGAACAATAGAGTTTCAAGAAATGTGAACAATGTAGAATAGCTAATAGATCTGATGTTGAATAGCTAAAATTATCAGTGCCCTTTATATCAGTTTAGAAATGAATTTGCAAATCATTACCAACAAATTGTAGCGTAAAGTTCTTTTTTCTTCTTGACTTTGAAATTGTATTTCAAGATCAGCAATTTAGACCACATTATTTACTTACTGGCTTATGAAAGTTAAAGGCATTTTCATTTTTGGATGTTAAGGGTTTTATTAAATGACAAGTAAATCAATCCCGTAAGTTTCATGTGGTATAATAGCTTGGAAAGGCTCATCTTAATCTTTTTTTCAACAAAGGGAGATAATTTATTTAAAAATAACACAGTATTAGTAGATTAATATTATACCATTTCAAGGAAGTCACCAAATTTGGTAGGCTTAAGAGGTTTTTTTTTTTTTTTTTTTAGATTACAATGCTCTTTCGTATTTTATTTATTTTATATTTATTTATTTATTTTCATTTTACTTTAAGTTCTGGGATACATGTGCAGAACATGCAGGTTTGTTACATAGGTATACATGTATCATGGTGGTTTGCTTACTCATCAACCCAACATCCAGGTTTTAAGCCCCCAGTGCATTAGGTATTTGTCTTAATCCTCTCCCTCCCCTTGTCCCCAACCCTTCAACAGGCCCTGGTGTGTGATGTTCCCCTCCGTATGTCCATGTGTTCTCACTGTTCAACTCCCACTTATGAGTGAGAACATGCAGTGTTAGGCTTAAGAGTTTTTTTAACTCCCCAAAATATCAACAAGTTGAAATGTTACTACAAAGAAATAGAGAAATAAATTTCACAGACTGTCTTATTGTTTTTTAAGTTTGAATAGCTAATAGTGATTTCTTAAACAGCTATCTTTTTTTTAGTTTTAAAGTTAGCCAAATGATCGGTGATTTTTATAATACAGATAAACACTGCTTAGAAAAGGAACATGTGTTCTAGCAATTTCCACACATTTCTGATTCTAATTACTTGTTTCTTTTTGTTTTATGTGTATATTTTTTAAGTTTTGTGAGTATATAGCAGGTGTATATATTTATTTGGTACATGAGATGTTTTGATACAGGCATGCAATGTGTAGTGAGCACATCATGGACAATGGGGTATTCAACCCCTCAACCATTTATTCTTTATGTTCCAAACAATACAATTATACTCTTTTAGTTATTTTAAAATGTACAATTAAATCATTATTGACTATAGTCTCCCCATTGTACTGTCAAATACTAGTCCTTACTCATTCTTTCTAACTACTTTTTTGTACCCATTAACTATCCCCACCCCACTTCCACCTCCCCACCACCCTTCCCATCCTCTGGTAACCATCCTTCTACTCTCTATGTCCATGAGTTCAATTGTTTTCCATTTTAAATCCCACAAATAAGTGAGAACATGCAGCGTTTGTCTTTCTGTGTCTAATTTATTTCACTTAACATAATGACCTCCATTTCCAACAATATTGTTGCAGATGACAGAATCTCGTTCTTTTTGTGGCTGAATAGTACTCCATTGTGCATAGGTACCACATTTTATTTGTCCGTTCATCTACTGATGGACACTTAGGTTGCTTCTAAATTTTGGCTATTGTGAATAATGCTGCAATAAACATGGGAGTGCAGATAGCTCTTCAATATACTGATTTATTTTCTTTTGTGTATATATCCACCAATGGGATTGCTATATTATATGGTAGCTCTATTTTTAGTTTTTTGAGAAACCTCCAAACTGTTCTCCATAGTGGTTGTACTAATTTACATTTCCACCAACAGTATACAAGGGTTCCTTTCTCTTTACAACCTTGTCAGCATTGGTTATTGCCTGTCTTTTGGATATAAGCCATTTTAACGAGGGTGAGATAGTATGTCATTGTAATTTTGATTTTCATTTCTCTGGTTATCAATAATTCAATGATGTTGAGCACCTTTTCATATGCTTGTTTGCCATTTGTATGTATTCTTGATCTGTCCCGAGTCTCTAATTACTTGTTTCTTGTACCACTGTTTCCCTTTATTGTAGTCAGTGATTTGGTCAATCAACACTTTTTACTTATGAGTATCTGTTAACTATATTTCTAGGAATGGACCAAGAATTGAGAAATGTATCCCAACCAGAAAGAACAAGACATATGGAGGTGCAGGATTACTAAAAGCTTTGCTCCTATAGCCTTAGTTTTTTCCTGCAAGTTCGCTGCTTCCCAGTTGTCCTTGTGATAAAATTCAAAACCTCAAACTGATTTTTATTTTTTTTATTTTTTTGTTTTCATCACAAGCAGTTTATCTCTTTATTCCCATTTAATCTCTTAGCCTCAAGGTGAAAAATTGTAACCCGTAGACAGAGGTAATCTTGTCTTGATACAAGAAAACATTTCAAAGTTGAAATAGTTAAAAGTATGCTCCTATGAGCTACGGCTCATTTTACTTCCATTTCTTAATTTATCATCTTTGTGTATTTCCTGGAAATAAGCCTCCTGAAGGGAATATAAAACACAGATAGAAAAATGATGTCAACCAACTGAGCCCTCCACTGCGGTCACACATGAAGTCGCAGATGAGCAGACTACGGCACAGGAGAAAACAATTTTAATTTAATTACTAGGATAAAAGTTACTTTCCTTCATGTTTCTCCCTCTGCTTTTGGGTTTCTGTTTTTTTTCTTTAATCACAAAAAACTTTTAGAAATTACAGAAAGCAGAGAAAATATGTACAAGAAGGAATAAAGATCATCATAATTTTATCTCCCAAAGACGACTAGCAATATTTTAGTTTAATTCAAGATTTTTTTAAAAGGATTTTGGTTGTCAATTGGGATCATACTGTCTAAGAATGTTTACATTGCTTTCTGTACAAACATAATATATACAAAAGTTTCTTATGAGCATAAATCAGCATACATGTAATATATGATCATAGAAGAAATTCAAACTGATTTTTAAAAAGCCAACTGTATACTGCTTCCACTAGGTCTACCTAAGGTTATTTGCCATTATTTGTAAAGAATTCTAGACTCTAGCCAACCCATTTGAGGCTTTAGTTTACATCCATGCCTTTGCTCATGTCTGTAATGTTCTTCTCATTCTCTAGCCAAATCTTCCAAAGTTCAGCCGTAGTGTCGTACTTCATATGAAGTCTTTGCTGAGAATTCCCATATGTGGTCATTTCCTTCACTGATTTGTTTCAATAGTTGTTGTCATTATTATTATTATTTTTTGATACTGTTGCTGGATACTTTCTCAGATCCAATCTCTAACGTGTTGTTCTACCCTAGGAGGCTGACAAATATGGCAGCAGCATTGGGCTTGCTTCTCTGTTGGCTTGGTCCTTCTGTTGGGAGGCATCAGCAGATCAATGGATGAGGGGAGAGTGAGTCGAGGGATGGCTAGGTTCCTTTACTCACAGCCCCAGCTCTTGTCAAGAGGTCCTCTCCCTGCAGCTACTTCTCAGATTCTACTAACTAGACCCTCCCCTTAGCCTGTCAGGCCTTGAGGAGGAAAGCCTCCTCATCCCAGTTTGAATGAACTATTTATTGCAAGAACCATGACTGATTCAGAATATAATCTGTCCTTGAATAAAATAATTTCCCCTTTTGTATTCTCATTTCATATCCCTGTCCTTTTATTCATTCCTATATTGTATCATACTATCATATAGCTACTTTGTATTATACTATGACATAAGTACCTTGTAAGTATAACATGCTATATTATAGTTCTTAAGTGTGTGGGCTTTGGGGCCAACTTACCTATGTTAGAAGTTCTGCCACATATTAACATGTGATCCTAGACAAATTGTTTAACTTCTTTTCCATTCATTCTCTTTACTGGTAAAATAGGGACAATATTAGTACCCACCTCACAGAGTATTATGATAATTACATTGACTAATAGTTTTTATTTAAAACTTTTTTGTTCTTACTATGAAATGGCAAATGTTCTAAACACCTTACAAATATTAACTCTATTAATTCTCATAATGAATCTGAGAGGTAGAGACTCAGTATCTCCATTTCACAGTGCTGGAAATGATACAGACAGCATTTAAGTAACATAGTGAAAATAGTAAACCTAATAGGTGGCAGCCAGTATGCAAATTCAGAAAGCCTGACTCCAGAGTTCATTCTTTTAACCAGTATGCAGTGATAGACTCTTTTGGCGTATGGTATGCACTCAATAAACAACTATTGTTGTTGTTATTGGTATTACTTCCCATTGTATTATTACACAAAAAATAATTGTTTATCAGTATTTTTTTACTAGATTATAAGTTCCTTGAAAAAAGAAGACAAGTTTTACTTGTCTGTGTGTACTAGCTGAGTGCTTGGCCAATAGTTGCAGTTGAGTAAATGTTTCTAAAACAAATTATCAGTTGTTTCTTGCTTATTTCCCAAGTCCATCCTAGCCTTGGAAACAACTAATACTTAGCTAAACCTAGAGATGTCATTTGAGATTTCAGTAGCCATCATTGTTGCTGAAGCCACAGGATCTCCTTTTTATCTCCAATTTCTTCCTCAGATGATTCACCACTTACACTTTGTAGTTTCCCTACTTCATTTTTCCTATAGTGACTTTTATTCTCCAATAACCATTGGTAGTGATGAGAGTCCTACCTTGGAACCACTTCTAACTGTCCTGTTCTGCTTTCCCCGAGGCCAGATTTCCCCCTAAATACATTTTTTAGCTTCATAACTGCTCCTTCCAGAAATTTGAAATGCATTTTCAGGAATTAAGCAAGATGAATTTGATTGACATCATTTAATTTGTGTTTAAATGTGTTCTTTCCATCAACAATTAACCAGTGTTTCAGCCAAGATACATAACTTTTATTCTCCACTAACCTTAGGGTTGAGGTCACAATCAGGTATGTAATTTGTGGAGCCCAGTGAAAAATGAAAACACAGGACCCTTGGTTGAAAAAATTATTAAGAATTTCAAGATGACAACAGTAGAGCATGAAACCAAGTATGAATCCCTTCTAATGCAGATCCTTGTGTAACTAACTGCACAAATTATACGTTCAAGAATCTGGTCCTGGTTGAGGTCTCTGTCTACCCAGGGCACTTCTCACTCAGAGAGGTGGAATAATCTTAACTTTCTGTCTTCCATCGTCTGGAAATTTGCCCCAAAGTTCGTTTTGCCATGTCTTTCAGCAAACCTAGTTGTTGTTACCTGTAAAGGATTCCTGGTGGCTTGCTTTAGTTTCCTACAGTTCTTGAGCTACATGTGTTGAATGGAACTCCACCATTACCATGTAACATGTCTGAATACTCTTATTTTCCTCCAGTTAAATTCTGCGGTCCTCAGAAATAATGGTCATGCACCTGCCTTAGTGATTTCTAAATAGAGGTAGTATGTAAAAATACATATTTACTTGAATTGCATCTTAAGAGGCCAGCCCGTGGGAGGCATGAAGAAACCTATGTTACTAATTAATATTCAATAATTGACAGTTACACATTCAGATAGTAGTGTCATGGAACCATCATGTTACATGGACCTGAAGAGTTGATGAGAGGTTTAGGGTCTAGGAGGACAAAAGTGAGTGTATTAGTCAAGACCTGAGGTTATATGTACCCAGACAGGATAAAATGGGACAATATTTTATTAGTGGAAATATCTGTGTGAAAGAAAATAAGGAGGAAGCCAGGGAAGGTGCAAGAGACGTTAGATGAAGACACAATTCTGACCCTGCAAGGAAAAGAGAGGGAGAGAAGGCTAGGTGGAAGCATCCCAGTGTGCGGTCTAGTGGAAGGAAATTTTGGCGAAGCTGTTGGGAAGTCATTGAGGCAGAGCCAGGCAAAGGAGTCCCATGTCTCCCAAGGAAGGCTCTCTGCCTTAGTATTCCCACCACACCCAATCATTGGTGAGGAGCAGTCTGTGAGAAGCTTGGCTTTGGAGCAATGCAATCATGGATTTCAAAATGCAGTAACAGGAGTCCTCAGTCAGTTAAGACCCAATAATAGAAGGCCTGCATATTCTCATGGTGGCCACTTGGGTATGAGGAGCAGTGGTGTTTAAAACTATTTTGTATAATTTAAATAAAGAAAAACTGAGGACTACTTAAGCTTGATTCCTTCAGAAGACTGTCTTTGGCCTTTATATTTCATGTGATATCTCTGCCATGTGCTCTGATAACTCTCCGTGTTTCCCCTACCATAATACCTCAGATTATTGCAACTGCTTTTTCATCGCCTGTCATCACTCCTAGTTTGTTTTCTCTTTGAGAACAGGAATTATTTTCTCCTTCACTGCTACAGCCCCTGCACCTAGCTCAATGAGTGACACAACTGAAGCACTTAAAAAATTGCTGTAACTCAAACTTGGGGGATATTCTACAAAATACCTGGCCTCTATTGGTCAAAACTATCACTGTTACAAAGTTCAAAGAAAGGCAAATAACTATTTCAACTTAAAAGAGACTAAGGAGATACAACAACTAAAAGCATGAGCCTGGACCAGACAAGGAAATAAAAATATAACTATACAGCTCATTAATGGGTTAATTGTCATACTCTGAATATAGAATATAGATAAGATTATGGTACTAAAGCCATGCTAAATTTCCTGACTTTGAAACTGAGCTGAGGTTATTTAAGAGAATGTCTTTGCTATTAAGAAATAAAACCTAAAGTATTTAAGGGTAAAGGGGTATGATATCTCCAAATTATTCTCAAATGATTCAGAAAAATATATATATATAAAATATTACATAATACAGTTATATATCTGAGAGAATGATAAAATGATAAATGATTTTAAATAATGTGGCAAAATGTTAACAAATGGTGAATCTGGGTAAGGGGTACATGGGAGTTCTTTATCTTGCAAATATTCTGCAGGCTTGAAATTATGTAAAAATAAAATGTATCTTATAAAGTATTTATGCAGTGAATAAAGAACAAAAAAAGGATAACTGCAGTTAGAAGATGTTTATGAAGTTGGTTATGAAGATTCTTAAGAAGTTACCAATGGAGGTGCTGGTAGAACATTCAAAAAAGAAGTAAGGAAGGTTGGCCAAGTAGGAAAATATCAATATCCAAGCCAGTATAAAATGGAAATGAGAAGTGAGGAAGTAAGTGGAAGACAATAAGGATGGTTTTCGATTTGGCCACTCTATTTGGAGAGACATCCAAATGCAAGAATAGAAGCCAGAAGAAGATGCTCAGTGAGATGGTTGAAAGCTAGACAGATTACTAGCATCCCCACCAGTAAAACCCTGTCAGTAACTAGAAAGGCTGCAATTTAGTTCCTCCCTGACTTCTATGCTTATATTTTCCTCAATACATAAAATGGTTCCATAAACTCTTTTACATTCTGAATTCTTAATATTAATTTTTTGAAGTTGTAAATAAAGTAGCATCAGTTCTGCATTGTTACATTTCAGCTTAATTCATATTTACTGAAAATGGGAACATTTGAAAAATCATGGGCATTTATGCTATGTAGATTGATTTTTATAGAAAAATATAAAAATACGACAAGTTTGATTTTTAGTCTTTTCTTAGACATATAAGTACTAAATATTCAACTCAACATAGAATTTCTTTTGTTTTGTTTTGTTTTTTGAGATGGAGTCTCGCTCTGTAGCCTAGGCTGGAGTGCAGTGACACGATCTCGGCTCACTGCGAGCTCCGCCTCCCAGGTTCACGCCATTCTCCTGCCTCAGCCTCCCAAGCAGCTGGAACCACAGGTGCCCGCCACCACGCCTGGCTAATTTTTTGTATTTTTAGTAGAGATGGGGTTTCACCATGTTGCCCAGGATGGTCTCGATCTCCTGACCTCGTGATCTGCCCGACTCAGCCTCCCAAAGTGCTGGGATTACAGGCATGAGCCACCACGCCCGGTAACATATAGAGTTTTTATTTGAGTATTATTTAGGTGGAATTCCATTTTAATAAATACAATAACAAATTGTAATTTTGTCTAAAAGCCTAAAATGCCCTAGTTATAATATGTATGGTTTCACTGTTTAACTTCCTATTTCATAGGGTTGCTATTTATAACCACTTCACTCAACTCTGGGGGGATTAAAGATTAAAGACTTCTGATTCACTTTGTATTTGAAGAATTTTTTTTTCCTCCATCTTTGCTCAGCTAGTGGAATCCATGATGAATTCTCATCTCCAAGGGGTAAGCTGTTTTTAGTAAAGCCCAGTAGCTGACTTATGACTCCTTAGAAATAGCATTGATTCCTTCCTTCTCCTGTGTTTTGTCTCTTCTAGAATGATAGAATCCATGTAGACACAATCAATTATCATGCTTAGGTACTGGTAAGCATGTAATGATTTTAGTTTTGTTCACTTAAGTTATTTGTGTAACAACTATCTGGGATCATATCAGAGAAATAAATAAGCACAATTAGCATTCTACTTGTTTGTTATGACTAAAGCTAGGTTGAGAAAACCGAAAAGAACCAGAGGTCATATGAGGATGAAGATAATACTAGGAACAGCATGTTTGGGAGAGTAACATCTGATAGGGGTAGCAGATTGTGGGTAGATAATAGAATTTGGTAGATGGGTATTTTGGAGGCAAGTAGTTTGAGTAATGATTAGATCTAAGGTGTTTTCTCATCTGTGCGTGGCTGGAAGGAATGGAGATGAAGGTGAGTTTGAGAAGTTCTGGAATTATAAAACTAAGTTGTGAAGTCAAAGAAATTATAGTAGCAAGTAAATAGAACACACTAAAAAGGAAACCAAATGAAAAATAATCATTACTCTCACTATATGTTTGTGTTCTTATTAGCAAGAAATTATTTTAACCACTGTTTTTATAGTGTCTTAATGAAAAAATACTGAAGTGAAGTGTAGCCATATTAAATCCCTCTCTTTATTTCTAGAAAGGGAATCAAAGGAGAAAATTCCCATTCTGCTATACTAAAAGACCACTAAGTAAAGAGCCTATTAGTGTATGATAAATCCCATAGCAATGTACATTATTATTTTACAGCTTCTTTGTTGAAATGAATGTTTGTATGTGTTGACCAAAGAGTGGGATAAAAAGTTGAAATTTTGTTTTGAAATATTTTAGAAATGCATAGTTGTATTGCAGTTGTGAATCTCCTTAGATTTTTAAGGAGGCTGCTTCAAAGGATGTCATTAATAATCTTCTCAGGTGCTTACAAAGCATGTGTCTGTCAGCAGAATTAGAGAATCACCCAACTAGAGAACAGGTTTCACAATACCCTGAGACCTATTTTGTTCATTAGACAGGAAAATGGCTTGTTTGGAGTCTAAGTTGACATGCTTGCTAATTTCAGCAGTAAAAGTTGTTCATTATGGTTAGGTTTAATTTAGAAACTGATAAGGTTCAGATTAAAGTTGATCAAGTTACTTTTACAACACATTTCTTAAATGAACTTTGAAATCTTAAAAGAAGGAAAAAAAGTATGGCAAACATTGAGTAATGTATCTAAAACTGAGAAGCAAAAAAATCTGGTTATTTGAGGGTGAATTAATATCAAATCAAAGAACAACAACCCAATAAAGATCATCTTTGTTATATAAAAATTTCCAAGTATCAAAAAACACAATTTTTCATTTAAGATATACACTATACTGAATATATTTGTCCACTGCCACATGCATAGTGCCTAGAATAGTACCTAGTGCTTAAAAATATTTATTAAAATCAATGGATGAGTAAATGAATTAATGTATTTTGCCAGCTCTGTGTATTTAATGTTCTTTGTTAACTTTGAGGTGAAAATTTGACTTCATCTGAGGTTTCTGGGTAAGTCCATTTTAAAAATTCTATTGAACATATTCAAACATTTTAGGGTAGGCAATTCCAAAGCAACCTTTCAGCTTCCCATGTCACAGATGACCAGAGTTTCACATTGTAACAATGGAAAACATCTTATTTCATAAAATCTATCTGCTACTATATGGTTCCCACTTTAAAATTTGTTCAGTACTCTCCAACTGACTTATGCCACTTACTTCAATAGCTGTCTTTGGCAGTTTGTTCCATATTTCAAACACTCTTTTGTATAAAGAAACCATAAAAGTTAGAAACCTGAAAATTGGATTTTTCTTCTGAGCAATCACAGCTTACAAATGTGGAAAATTTGTTAAAAGTTAGCCCCTCCAATTTTTCAATACAGAGAGGAGAAAGTGCCTGGAGTAGATGTACAATGTTTGGATAAGTTTGTTGCATTATTTTACTATTACTGAAAGCAATTGAGTTTAAATCACAAAGCCTGTCTCCCTACCTCTTCACAAAAGAAACACTACGTAATGATCAAAATTTGGCCTTTCCAAAACCAAAAATAATTAGAAAATCAGCAGGAGTCAAAGAACAGAGTAAATAACTAAGTTTCATATAAGTTTCAGATGCATTGCTATCTTCCACTTTCATCTCTTCATCTTCATTGGCTTCATGTGGTAGAACATCATATTTAAAATTATACAAACTTGCTGGCTTGTTTACTAGTGTGGTTGTTATAAGAAAAAAACGAGAAAATGTAGATAAAACATCTGTCACATATTGCTTACAAACTAACAGTAAATATTACTTTTATTTTCCCCAATTAAAATAAAATTTATTGAGTTTTAGAACCAGAGTTAGTCAGATGCCTTTTTTTCATCAATTTCCTCATAAATATCTCTGCGATTTTGGTCCTTAAATCCAGAGAGACTAAGATAACAGAGACAATAGACACTGAAGAAAGGGAAGAATATCTTAATGATTTACATTACTACCTATAAATTAAAAATTATTGACTTTGTTATGTTTGTATTTTTATTTAAAATAGTGCTATATTAGAGTCTTTTATAATACAGGGAAATAGGAATACTAACCTCTAATCTGATGCTCTCCAAACCTGCCTAAATCGTAAAAGTTAATTAGATAATTTATTTAAAATGCAAGATTTGCAGCCCTTTCCACTACATATTCGTTAGTTCTGGGGTGAGGCAAAAAGGTTTGGTGATTATTAGGGACAGGCAGCTTAGGAGAAAAGCTGATTTAGCTCATCTACTTCGCCTTTTCGTTTGACAGGTGAGGAATCTCAGGGTACAGTGAAGTTAAATAAGTAATATCTCTTAAATCGGTTGTGTGCTTTTTCTGTTTTTAAAATAAATATACCTTAATTTTGACATCACACAGAATGATATTATAAGTATAAACAGCTATCTATCTTTTAAATACATTGTCGTAATTCAGAATAACATTTCTTACTCAAGGCACTCTTACAGTGGTTTAAGTAATCCGAGGTACTCTGGAATGACTCCATTTGAGCCTTTAAATAAAGAAGAAAATCTATAATCAAGATTTTCTTTGAAATTTTTTTGATATCTAAGAATGAAACATATTTCCTGTTAAATTGTTTTCTATAAACCCTTACACGGTAACATCTTTTTTATTTCTAAAAGTGTTTTGGCTGGTCTTACAACTGTACTTTACTTTGTATTATGTAAAAGGAATACACAACACTGGAGAACCCCGATACTAAGCGGTATTTGTTCTTACAGGCAACAGTGCAGGATTTGGAACAGAGGCGCCCCCAGTTGGAAGAACTCATTACTGCTGCCCAAAATTTGAAAAACAAGACCAGCAATCAAGAGGCTAGAACAATCATTACGGATCGAAGTAAGTTTTCTAACAAGCATGGGACACTCAAAGCAAGATGCATGCCAAGTTTCAATAACAACTTAAGTTCATATACTCCCCTCACATTTATAAACATAATGTGAAATAATTGTAAATGATAACAATTGTGCTGAGATTTTCAGTCCATAATGTTACCTTTTAATAACTGAATGTAATTCCATTGAATAGAAGAAATACATTTTTAAATCAATTCAGGGCTTATATAGTTGCAAAGCATGCAGTGATGGGTGTGATGACCACAGTGTGACAGAACATTTGTTCTTTAGTTGTCATCTGGGCTGGCTTCCATGGAGATGCCAGTCTCTCCCTCATATCCTTGGTTGTTGGTCTAAGCAGGCAGTGACTTCTTCCTGGACCACCTTTCATTCCCGTCTGCAGTGACTTTCAGATCTGGATATGTCTCTGCTACTTTGATGCCCCCATTTTGTAATATCAAAAATCATCGTACTGTACCTACCTTATGCCATACTAGGGTGGGCAGGAACTTTGGTAAGATCCATCTGACTAGACGCTGTGCATATTCTTTTCTTCCGACATACACTCCTATGTGTTTAATGGGGAGAGTGATTCACAGTGATTGTGTGTTGTGTCAGTGGGTTTCCATGGGGTCAGGAAGAGTGATAGAAGACGGAGTTGGGGAAACTCGCCACCCGGTTTCCCTCAGAGATTCTCCTCAGAAATGAGGTCCAGGTCAGCTCTGCTTTCAGGTTCTCTCAGATCTCTCTGGGTTTCCTCACTTCTCTCTACCTTCCTTCCCTCCAGGGATACACACTGGTATTGAATTTTCTTGCTTCCTCCGCAATATCCCCTCATTTTCCTTCCTACAACCTGAGGAATCCTTTGTAGTGCAGGAAGGAGGAAAACCTTTCAGCCATCTTTTTTTTCTGTCTTTGAAATCTTTTGTCTTTTACCAGGCCTAGATTTTTGAAACTCAGAAACCATGAGAATCTATGTCTTCATAATTTATATTCTGCTATGTTAACCCTTCCCCAAGGAAATGACTAGTTGTCAATATGTTGGGGAAAGTGAAAGAGTAACCAGAGTAAAAGGTTAATATTTTAAAATATTATTAGTCATACTTCCACATATTGGGTAAATACTTATTGATAATAGCTAGTATTTATTCAGTACCTCATAAGCAGTGTGTGCACGTGTGTGTGTTTCTGTGTGTTTGTGTGTACAAAATCTTTACAGAATCTTGTGAGCTATATTTTATAATCCCCATTTTACAGATGAGAAAAAAGGTTCCAAGATCAGTTATTCAAATTGCTGAAGTTTACAAAACAAGCAAAGAACAGAGCTTGGAATTTGTAAATGTCTCTTTCAGGCTTGAAAATCTGCGCTCTTTCTAGTATGTTTACCATTTCCCATCTTGTTTTGTTGCTTTTGTTAATGACCTTAATCATTGGACTAAGACTAAATACTTCTTTTGTCTGCAATTATGTATGTTTTGATTCACTTCCTAAAGACATGTCTTCTTTCAGTTGTAGGGATTGCTAATTAACATAGTCTGCTCTTGGTTTTGAAAGTTTAACTCTTCATTGTTCCTTAAACAATGACTGTGGATGTATACTAATGTATTATTTTACTAACACTAGCCACTATAACAGGTAATCTCCCAAATCTTGGAGGCTTACTGCAGTAGAAATTTACTTCTTATTTTAGTGCAGTCCAAAATAAGCAGCCCTCTTTGAAGTCATTCAGGAACCCAAACTCTTTCTATCTTTTGTGTTCAGAGCATAAGACTCATATGCATTTAATGGGCAGATGAAGAAAGTATTACTCTTGAAAATTTGTCATGAGCCAGGCCTGGAAATGGTGTGTGTTAATTTTGTTCATAGTCTGTTGGATGGACCTTGTCACATGGTCACACCTGACTGCGAGGGAAGTATGGAAATAGTGTACACTGTTGAGCCTAGGAAGAGGAACAGATTTGGTAAGAAATTAGTCAACCTCTGCATAGCTAATTTGAACAAGGAAGAATGCACTTATATTCTATAAGTTTGTGTAAATTATAGGATGTCATATGTATAACTTGCAAGGCAAGAGCAAAATTGCCTTGTAATGACCAACATAGATAGCTGTACAATTGATTTAGCAGAGCATTCCTCCACCATACTGGAGCCTTGAGGGTTCTCCAACAGGTTGCAACACACTGACCCAAAAGAGTGAATCTTAGGAGTGATTTACTCAATATGAGACTGAATTCCCATTACACAGATAAGTGATCAGTTTCTTGCCTGAGAAATATGGAAATTTGGCAATGATGTTTATGCAAATCTGAACATACTATACAGAGAGTCATTTGTTGTTTTACTAATGAAAAATAACTTCAATTTTTTCCCTAAGAGGAAAATAACATGAATGTATTATACAGTATTTGTTCAACATTGTCTGAACATTTTCCATTATCCCCTGCATTTTTTTGATATTGCATTGACTTTTTCGTGATAGAGATTAAAACTGAATGACCAGAGGGCAAGTTTGTATCTCTCTGCCAATATTCAGTGATTTGAATAGTTCTTCTTTTCTAAGCTTTTGTATTTTAGGAATGAATACCTTTATGAATATTGGCAGCATAGTGGAAAGACTCTAATCCAAATGGTCCAAGCAAGCATTTTCTTAAAAGCAAGTGTCTGAGACATGTCATATTGCTTATTAAGAGCCTAAGCTGGAATCTTAGTTCCAAATATGCCTGGAGCCTCTAAATGATACCAGGATATTCTGACAAGATATGTTTATCTAAACAATGTCATTTGCAGCCCTGCTACACTTCGGTTTATCTCTCCATTTGAAATCTATAAAATGGGATGGAAATTCAATACTCATAAACTTTCAATCGTGTTCAAAATAGAATTTTTCTTAGTAAGATTTGGTTTTCAGGGAAAGGACAGAAATAAAATACTTGCTCATAAAATTGTGTTTTCTCATTTGATGATTTTGGTCTTCCTTTTTATTGCCATGAAACTTCTAGAAATACTCAAAAAGAAATCAGCTAAATAAAGAAAAAATAGTTAATATATGTATGTAATACTATATTGAAACATTTTTCTTTCTTTGGTAAATCCCATTTCATAACTCTGAACAGTTGGGAAAATCTATACATAGTTATTGCAGTCTATCAAGAGAAAAGTTCGGTACAAAGCTATTTCTGTCTACTAGAAATATTCACGTTAAAATTCAAGTAATTGGGTGTGCAAGCCACCACCATGTTTTACTATATGAAACTATTACCATGGTATCTGTTGTATTCAGGTAATTATATTGATGCAAATCATGAGGTAATAATCTAGGTAAGAGAATACATTTTATTTAAATGCGATCAAATGAAAAATTCTCCCTCTTTCTAATGTTCAAATTGCTCATTTTTCTTTAACTCTTTGGTTTCTGAATTTGTCAATCATTGCTGGTCATTTTCTTCTGCAAAAGGGCTGGATCAGGGAACAAAAAGCAGGTAAGATTAGAAGAATTTAAATTTTCTTCCTTGGAGGCATCTGAATTATATGAAACTCTTGTTCATGTCTGTTAATACTGCAAAGCATAATACCATAATACCTTGCATAGCACTGAAGAGGATTTGGAAAGAAAGAACGGCTTCCTTTTATCATTCTGTTTATTTCACAAATAATATTGGTGAATGCCATTCCTGTAACATTTGGATTTAAGAGCCTTGTTTCTGTAGCTTCTCCCTCTGTAACCCCCACCACTACCATTTCAGGGTTACACAACAATAGCATGCATTACTTTAAAAGGCAGCCTGCCTAGACTGGCCACTTGTTAGTTTTGTAACCTTGAACAAATGGCTAATCTCAGTAAACTATATGCTCTTAGTTTCCTTCTCTGTAAAATAGGCTCACTTATAGCTATCTCATGGGTCGGGAGGATTAGATGAAATAATTAATGTAGAACACTGAGATCAGAGTCGTAGTAAAAGCTCAGTGAATGTTGGCATTTGTTATTTTAACTATAATCTATTGGGGTGCTTTGAATGTTTAGTGCAAAATATTTAATGAGCTTTTTGGTAGCTGTTTAGTTATTTCACCCCACCCCCCACCACCCCAAAAAGAGAGATTTAAAAGGCAGACAGGAGAAGGTTGCTTTGGAAAAGATGGAATAAGATATATAAATAGAATTAAACAAATATTCGGGAAAGCCTTTTGTGGGAAATACTGCAAAATGTTTATGATTCTCTAAAATTTAGTAGGTAGATATTACTATTCTCATTTTAGAGACAGAAAACTGAGACTCAGAGAGCTTACGTAACTTGTCTAGGGTCTTAGGAAGATGATAAGTGAGGAAGTAGAATTCAAGCCCATGTCTATATGATTTTAAAGCCTGACACATCAAATGGAAAAGGCTGATTAGTCAAAAAAATAGGAAGATATATTTATCTGACAACTTAAAATATTAGGACTAACCTCAGGTTATTATGGTCTTGATATACATTTTTTGCTGTTCCTATTTATACTTTTGACTTCTACGTATTTGAGTGTCTAACCAAAGGATTGTCTTTTGCACGTGTTGGAGATGTACAGACTAGTGGACCCCAGTGATCTATTAGCTGTGTAACCTTAGCCAAGTTAATTCTCTTTCCTAAACTGTGGTTCTCTCATCTGTCATGTGGAGCTAATAATAGTACTTATGCTGGTAGGGTGATTAAGAAAGTAAAATTACTGGTGTTTCTAAAGTAAATATGTGGCACATATTAGATGCTCATTAAATGGTACATATTGTTATGATGAGATGGATTTGGTACAGAGAGAACCGGGGATAGGAGAATATGAAGGGTGTATAATGTGGCCTTTTAAACCAAGGGAAGGACTTCTGAAACAGAATTCCAAGTTTTAAGAGGGAGTTGTTTATTTTGGAATTATTTTTTCAGCTAAGGATTTTTCAACCCAGTCCAGAATTCTTAGAGAAATTTAGTGATAGCTTATAAATTTTAAGAAAAGGAGTTCACATTATATTGCATAAAGAATGGGTATATAGGGCCATAGAAGGGGAGAATGTTCTTCTGTATGAGAATTTAAAAAAAAAAATCTCTCACATGATTTTTGAATTAACTGACAGTTTTATAGCAGCTTTGTCAACCCATCATTCATTGCTGCAACCAAATGTATGAAATCCTTCATGGCGAAATAAAAAGGCTCTGTTCTCCACATTTTTATGAAATCTCTGTTGCTAATGAAATGCCAGCCAATATCTTCCTCTCAGGTATTGTCTATTAGAGAGTTGCTTATTTTAGAAGAAGTGGAGTCAACCATATAAATTTCCTTCTTTTGACATCTAGCACCAGCTGTCAACCTGTTATAGCTACAAGCAGCTCTCAAAATTTACATCCACTAGGATGCCGCTGGCAACCAAAGAGTTTAGTTCAGTTCAGCAAACATTTGAATGCTTACTCTGTGCTATCTAACATCATAGATGGTAGAGGGGATACAAGAAAAAAGTTAGATTCAGCCTTTGTCTTTAAAGAGCTCACAATCAAATGTGGGTACTTGGACAAGTATATTTAGGCAAGGCAGTTTAGGATAGGTCCTTCAGTAGAGCAGTATTACAAAATGTTGAGAGAAAACTAGAGGAGGAGTTTTAAATGAGAGCTTAGTGGAATGCTTCCAGGAGGAGGCTGAATTTGACCTGCTCATGAATAAGACTTTGAAAAGCAGAAGGAAACTGGAGAGGGAAGGGTATTTCAGGAATTGATGACGAGAGAGTACGTAATTAAACCTGTTAACAGTGGGGTGGAAGAGGAATATCAGCATGAGAGTGTGTGTGTGTGTGTATGTGTGTGTGTGTGTGTGTGTGTGTAGGTGGGTGTGTTGTGGAGGATAAGGGAGTAAATGAAGTCAGTGAGACCAGTTAGGCAAGAGAGCCCAAGCTGGAGCAGTGACCATGGAGTAAAAAGAAAAGTGAAATTGAGACATAAGGTGGAGCTAGAATTAACAGGATTTTGACATTGATTGCATGTATGAAAGTGTCAATCTAAGAGAAGGCCTGCCTCTAAGAGTTGGAGATTGAGTTCTTTAGAAGATTAATGTCATAACCAGAGACAAACTCAGGACAAGGAATTGATTATGAGAGACAAAGTAATGTGCTTAACATGAAGCTAGATGACCGTACTGAGATTTTAAAGAAATGGTTGAAAACATAGAGATTGCAGGAGTGATGTTACTTTTGGACATGAATTTGAAAGTTACCTGGAGTGGCCGAGCTTGCACAGAGAAAGGGTACCTGGTGCAAAGAAAAGTGAACCTAGGAAAAAGCCTAGAGGTTGGTTTACATTTAAGGAATTTGAGAAGAGGTAGCACCACCCACCCCCACACAGCCCCCAACCCTGCCAACTTACAATGTAGGTGCATTTAGACACACACTGAATAATACTTTTTTTTTTTTTTTTTTTTTTTTTTTTGAGGCAGAGTCCCGCTCCATTGCCCAGGCTGGAGTGCAGTGGTGCCATCTTCGCTCACTGCAACTCCACCTCCCAGATTCAAGTGATTATCTTGCCTCATCCTCCCGAGTAGCTGGGATTACAGGCTCCCACCACCATGCCCAGCTAATTTTTTTGTATTTTTAGTAGAGATGTGGTTTCATCATGTTGACCAGACTGGTCTCAAACTCTTGACTTCAGGTGATCCACCTGCCTCCCAGAATGCTGGGATTACAGACCTGAGCCACCATGCCCGGCCTGAATAATGAATTTATAGGTGCCACGCTGTATGGTTTCCTTTTTCTGCTGCTGTACAACCATTCAAGTAACATAAGTTTCATCCTGGTTCTTAATGATACTATAAATAAAGTACAGAAACTCTTTAGCTGAAGGTTAAAGATTGTTGTGTTTAGGCAGATCAGGTTTCTGAGGCAGCCATCAGTATACCAGGGAAAGTAGCCATTACTATTTGCCTTGTAGGTCTAATGAATGCTTTAGCTTTTTATTTTTTATATGTCTAAGTTACTCTAAAAATTCTTATGGAAGAATAAAGAGATAGTGAAAGACAATCTTATGAGAAATTTTAACAAGAATTGAAATACAGGCCGGGCACGGTGGCTCACTCCTGTAATCCCAGCACTTTGGGAGGCTGAAACGATGGATCACCTGAGGTCAGGAGTTTGAAACCAGCCTGGCTGACATGGTGAAACCCCATCTCTACTAAAAATATAAAAAAATTAGCCAGGCGTGGTGGCTGGCACCTGTAATCCCAGCTACTCGGGAGGTCGAGGCAGGAGAACTGCTTGAACCTGGGAGGTGGAGGTTGCACTGAGCCGAGATCACGCCATTGCACTGTAGCCTGGGCAACAAGAGTGAAACTCTGTCTTAAATAAATAATAAATAATAAAAAAGAAATGCAACAAACTTTTTGTATCAAATAAATTTTGGTGCACAAGCATCACAAATGACGTAATATATCTGTCCCACATCCTTTAGCAAAACAGGATTGTTAAAATTCTTACAGCTAAATATTATGTGGTGAAGTTCTTCCTGTTGAATAATTAAGTGGATTAAAATATCATATTTCCTTTCTGTCATTAGAAATATACTGTGCATTAATCAGTCCTTGTGCCTGAGAACATTTATCTAGGTTATCATCATCTGAAAACTCACAGTCCAATATTTCACCTGTATTATCAATTTCACCATTATCATTAGAGTTTAGAATGCTGCTTTCTGTCTCTTTGCATCTATCTTCTGTTGTATCTAATAATTAGTGTGTGTGTGTGTGTATATATATATATATAGAGAGAGAGAGAGAGATAGAGAGAGAGAGATTGGTAGTAATACTAATATACATAATAATATTGTATATATACACACACATACAGAGAGAGAGATTGATTTTAAGCCATTAACTCATATGATTGTGGGAGCTGAAAAGTCAAAAATCTGTGGGACAGCCTGGCAGGATGGAGACCAAGGGAAGAGTTGATGTTGCAATCTTGAGTCCAAAGGTAATCTGAAAGCCGAATTCCTTCCTTTTCTGGGGACTTCAATCTTTTCTCTTAAGGACTTCAAAATTGATTGGAGAAGGCCCACCCACATTATGGAGGGTAATCTGCTTTACTCAAAGTCTGCCGATTGAAATGTTAATCACTTCTAAAAAATACCTTCACAGCAACATCTAGATTGGTGTTTGACCAAACAGCTGGGAACCATAGCCTAGCCCAGTTAACACATACAATTAATCATCATCAACCATCATCATGAGGTTCATAATGTCATGTGTTTCTTCACATATAAATCTCATGGTTCTTTTATTTTCTAGTAGTACCTAGTTAATAAGGTACCTGGAAATATATGTTAAATAATAGAAATGGTCTTTAATATCTTAATAAATTTCAGAGTTCTATCAGAGTAATTATAACTTGTATATAAAAACTTACATATAAAAAACAAGTATGTTTTTTCTTCCTATAAGTCATGTTAATACTAATTACCTATCATGAAATGAATGTTTTCCATTTTTCATAAATGTATTTCATTTTTAAATTGTTTAAGAGGATTAATATCAAAATATATTTGAATAGGATTTAAAATCCAAATTACCTGTTACAATTATATTTAATTATAAATCTTTCAAGTGAGTTTATAATAGGAAAAATATTTTTTATTAAAGTGATGTACTATAATTATGAACATAAATAGTGTTTTCTAATTATTTATGTCTTAATTATGTTTCTTTTTAAGGGGAAAGATCTGGGTTAACAAATATTTTCTTCATCCAATTGGAAAATTAAACATAATAAACATAACTATCAAATAAATAAACCAGTTGAAAATAGTTTTTCTTCCTTTTTTGTGATAAAGATGATTATGAGTAAATATATTAAGGAATTTTATACTCAGACGAAGTGAGCTAATAAGACAAATACAAACAGATGCACCCGGAAAGAGATATTCTACATGTTTATAGGCTAGCGTTTTTACCTTATGACCTACTGGGGCATTGCAACTAAAGTCTTGAATTTCTGTTATATTTTGGTGACTGTGGGCATAAATAGGAATATTACTCCTTGGTGGCATCATGCATTTTAGATAAAACTAAGCCACGGGTTCAACATGTGCCATAGACTGTCCCTAAAAAAACGCTCTCAGCTCTCAAGTTACAGAAAATTGTAGGGATTATTATTTTGTACCTACTACTTCTTTCTTTACCAAAATTTACTTATACGTAATTTGAAGCAACAGAACAAATTGCTTGCCACCTGTCTTTATTCTGTTGTATTTGTCTTAAGTAAAACATTTATAAAGTAAGTAGGAAGGATTGATAGATTGTGACCTTTCTACATGAAAAGGGGAAAGCTGAGCTTGTTCTACTTCTGTCAGGAAAGAGTTTGAATAGTTACCTGTTACTGTAAAACAGTCAGTCACCCCAAACTCCGTGTCCTAAAGTGGCAATAATCATTTATTATCACTCATAGGTTCTGTAAGTCAGGATTCATGCATTACTTGGTTGAGGGGTTCTGTCTCACGATCACTCATGAGGTTGCAGTCAGATATCAGTTAGGCTGCAGTCATATGATGGCTTGACTGCGGCTGAAGGATTCACTTTCACAGTGAGTTACTTGTATAGTTTGTGAGTTGGTACTGTCTAGTTGGTTTCTCGCTAAATGAGTTCCTCCATGGGACTACTTGTGTTCTTATGACGTGGTGGCTGGCTTACCCTAGGACAAGCAACCCTTGAGTTTTGCCTTGAGTTTTCTGAAACATGATCCCATGTTGCTTTGACTATCCCCATTAGACACTCCCACAAATGCCAATCATACTCTTTGCCCTAAAAATTGCAGACTGCTTGTACATGTCCTTTATCCTACATGTGTACAGGAAACATGTGCAGAATAACATGTGTTCTTGTTTCTTTTAAGAAACTTTATAGCTTCGGGACATGATGATAATTATCTCAGGTCCACTCAGCCTAGCTCCACATGGAAAATACGGGTATTGTAAAGAAAGCTTTTGAGTTTTGAAGGCCTAACAAAAAGACCTAGGAAGCTAATAGTTGGTTATGAGATAATTATAACAATGATGATGAAAACAATTGTGATTATTACTTTTATGTTAGTGAGATAAATACATAAGAATGTCCTTCCTTAATTTCACTCCTAATTTCCTTAATCCCCATTCTTGACTTCTGGATTAGAGGAAAGCTATACTATCTACCTGATTCCACAAAAAGACTGGACTGAGGAGGGGTAACCATTAGGACTCTTGTTAGTTGAAGGTAATAAACTATATTACTTCAGTGGCTAAAACGAACAGGAGCTTTTTTCTCATATTAAACTAGAAATCAGGAAACAAATGGTTGCTGATGCTGGTTTATCAGTTTGACAGAGTCTACCTTTATCCTGGAGATTCTTTGGTCTTTATTTCTTTAGTAATATAGTAGTAACAGCACTGAATCTAAAATAAGAGCACTTGGTTCAAGCACTGGCTCTGCCCTTAGTGACAGTGGGACCCATGGCAAATTATTTAATCTCTCCAACAGTTTATTTTCTCATCTGTAAAACTGGGCTCCTGATAACTTCCATACCAGTTTGGTGTTAGGATTCAATGAAATGACACATGGAAAAGTCCTTTTCAAATGGCTACTTACTATACAAATATTAATGTCTTAGTAAGCTCCGGCTGCTATAAAATAATGCCATAGACTGGGTGGCTTAAACAACAGGCAGTTGTTTTTCACAGTTCTGGAAGTTGAGAAGTACAAGATCATGGTGCTGACAGATTTGGTTCCTGGTGAGAACCTTCTTCTTGCTGTATCCTCCTATGTTGGGGAGAGAGGTACTCTAGTCTCTCTTCTTACTCTTCTTAAAAGGACACTAATCCAGTTATGGAGGCTTCATCCTATGACCTCATCTAACCCTTATTATTTCTCAAAGGCCCCACCTCCAAATATCCATTGGGGGTTAGCACTTCAACATACAAATGGTAGCGGGGTTGGGGGAAATGCCAACATTCAGTCCATAACAATCAGTTATCCTCATTATTGAGAGTTCCACTAGGCCTTCTCAAGGGTTGGCAATGATAGTGCCCTGCTATGAGAGCAAAAAATTTTCACATCTAGAAAATGGGTGCATGAATATTGGTAACTGTTCTAATGTCTATGCACAGAATTTTTAGAACTTGCTCGAGAAATTTGTCTTTGCTGACAGTGTTGCTTCTCTTGAATTCCAGTCAAGGGCCTTGAAAAAAATAGGTTTGCCATCAAGATTCTCTGAATGAATAAATGAAATGCTCTGATATTTTCTTTCAATATTAAGATAAAGCAAAATGTATGCAGAATTTTCTATTTTCAATGTTTCCAATTACTGCATGGTTTGGCTTATTACTGTCTCTAAGTCTAACCCTGGGTCATAGGAGTAAAGCCATTGGGGGTCCCCTACAAAGGATACGAGGTAGTGATAGAAATAATAAGCCTGACAATTGGAGTCAGATTTTTCTCTTTCATATAGGAACCATGGAACTGTTGCCCTGGGCCACAGCTCGCTCTCAGAAAAACATAGAACTGGTCGAGGAAAGGAAAGGCAGGGAGTCCTTGATTCACTTGTTATCAGAAAATTGTCTGTTCAAACAACAGAATGTTTGAAAAGATAAAATCAAGTCTCAAATGCACAGAATAAGAATAAGGGGAAAGCACCTTTCTCTATAATTAAACAGAAAAGTGTGCCATGAATTGATAAAATCCAATCAACCTGCAAATGTGAACATCAAGTGTAATTGTGCAGAACGATAAGGTAATATGAACAGCACAGGAATATATAGGCTCATGTTGACCCTTTAAAACAATGGCACTTTACCTATTCCTCATGAAGGATTTGGTTTAGTCTAATCCCTTGTAGGAACCACTAAGAGGAGAAGGCACAATCCTTTTGGGATGTAAAATGGGGAATTCTTTCTATGATTACAAGAATTTGTAGACTGCTCAGAGTTTTAGGACAGCAGGTTATGTGTCTCTCAATGTTGGGTACCATGCCAAACATACTTTAAGAGACATAGCAATAAATAGAATGTTTTTTTTCTTAGTGTCTGGCAGGGCAACCAAAATGCCCACGTTTCCCTTCAGTAGCTTGGTATTTTGGTAACTAAAAACATGTTCCAGGGAACTCCAGAATATGAAACATTTCAGACAATTTGAAGCTGTCAAAATTTTCACTTATTTATGGGACAAATAAAATCTAACTTTATTCAGATTTCAAAATATCTCATAAAAGAATAATACTTTAGATTTGTGCTGTGCTCTACATGAATTGGATGAGGAACTCTTATACATATATAAGCGGATTTTATTTTCACAACAGTCCCTATGGTAGATATTGTCCTATTGTCCTTATTAAATAAATGAGAGAACCAACGATCAAAGGTATTAATATTTTACATAAGGTCACACAGATAGCAGAACCAGGATTTATTCCAACTCCTCTGATTCTAAAAATAGGTGTTAGATGGGTGTTCTTTCCCCAAACCTATGCTGAAAGGAGGCCACATTTGGAGTCAGTTATTGAAAGTTTAAATATATATATATTTTTTAACTTTCATATATATTATATATAACTGACAGTTTACATATATATGTGTGTGTGTATTCTTATATACTCGTGCATATAGTTATAAAGTACATGCTTATATGTCAATTTATATATACTACTGATACATTTATATAAACTGTTTATCAATTTGTGATAGTTTATTTCAATTAAGTTAAAATATATTGGGTATTTATTGACTCATGGGACATAAAATTTCTCAGAGGCATTAATTTCTACGCCTTTAAGCAAAATAACGTTTAGCCTGTTTTAGAAAGATAAAAGGCTAACATATGTTTTGTTTTTGTTTGTTTGTTTTGTTTTGTTTTGTTTTTTTGAGATGGAGTTTTGCTCTTGTTGCCCAGGCTGGAGTGCAGTGGTGCGATCTCAGCTTACAGCAACCTCCGCCTCCTGGGTTCAAGCGATTCTCCTGCCTCAGCCTCCTGAGTACCTGGGATCACAGGCACACACCACCATGCCTGACTAATTTTGCATTTTTAGTAGAGACAGAGTTTCTCCATGTTGGTCAGGCTGGTCTCGAACTCCCGACCTCAGGTGATCTGCTCACCTCAGCCTCCCAAAGTGCTGGGATTACAGGCACCAGCCACCACGCCTGACCACTAACATGTTTTTAAAAAATAAACACCATTCGAGTAGGAAAAGTGGAAGAACTGGTGGTTCAGGTGGAGGTATGGAGATGGGAGAGCAAGTCACTTTCTCATGTTGCCACATCTGTAAGTTACAAATGCCAGAGATTAGGAATTTCAACGTTGTTGTGTCTCTCTGAGGACATTCTCCATGTAGTATATGTTTTACCTCCCTGATGGACAGTAAGCATCAAACTGTTACTCCTTTATATTTGAATTATTTTAATTCTAACATCTTGTTCTGAAAAGAGCAAGTATGCCATAAATAATTACTGATTGATTGGACTGTCTCACAGGGGAGCTGGCAGCTAGTGTAGGCTACAAGCTGCCATCATCATCTCCATGACCATGTGTCATCACTAGAATTACCCTGAAGAGATTAATAAAATGCCCTGTTTGAAAAGCAAACAAAAAGCCAAAAGAAACCCAAAGCAAACAGTCCCAGACTTTGTAATGGTAAGTGAATTTTCAGTCTTAAGGAATTGAGAGTCTTTTTAGTACAATCTCTTATAAAAATATAACAGATTTTAAAAGCACCTCGGTCCGATTCCAGTTCACATACCTCATTCTTGCAGAATACAACATACTAGGCCATTTGAAATGTTCCTCAGTTTACTTTTGGAGGATCTGCTGATTTGAGCAAAATGGAAATGAAATGTATATAGAAAGCTCATACTCTTAAAAAGCTCAATTTTGCAGCTCCCTCCCCAACCACCAATCTTGAAAGCAGGAATTTGGATTAGGGTTTTTTAATAAAACTTTCTTTTTCTTACTACCATGTTTTTTGAGAGGGTACAGAGAACTCATTAAAATGTTATGTTATAACTTAAGACAAAATGGGAATGAGAATTTGCATTATATAAACAAAGTGTATGACTAAGTAACCTGTTACATATAAAGTGTATGACTAAGTAATCTGTTGTCCCTAGGAGAAGTAGAGTAAATATCAACATGTGGCAACTAACAGAATGTGTTGTGATCGCTAAAACAGCACATTCATTGACTTTACACTTCGGTAAGTAGGTGATGAATTTTACAAATGTTAGGACTTAACCAGGCTGTCCGTAATACTTTGCATCAGTAAGTACCAAAATCTATAATAGGCACTTGGGAGTTTCTTAATTTAATAATATTAATAATATTTTGTTTATGTTTTGATTTAATTGTATCATTTCATTATTCTTGTGTCCTAATTCTAAATATATACATCAACAAGCTGCATGGCCATTCAAAACAGGTAAACTTTAAATATGTTTTTGATGTAGAAATTATGTAACGGTCTTCATCATGAGTGTAGGAGTCAGATTTCCAATTGAAAATTTCATCCTCTAAAATATGTGGCATATGTATACAATTGTCTAGTTCAGCTAAAAAAGTATTGAATGCAAAGTTGATTTTTTAAAACCAGAATTGGCATCCTTAAGGAATACAAATAAAGGGAATCTTAAGATAATATAATAATGCTGATTTGAAATGAAAGTTAATAAAATTTTTATTCTATTTTAGTATGCTAAATTGGACAGATCCTTATTTCATTGAAAAATTAGATTCTTCAGTATATCAGTGTACTATGCTAATAACACAAGAAGATTAAATTATGTCCATATGTAATTTGGTAGAATTAAATTATAAATATAATAAATCCTTCAATATGTGTACAGCAGTGAATATTCCAAATTTCTCTCGCATATAAGTTGTGAGCAACTTAAGGACAGGCACCATCCCTTAACGTACCTAGATTAAGAACAGTGCCTAGAAAACAGTCCTTGAATGCTTCCTAAATAAATTTTCACCTTCAAGCTTATGGCAGCAAATTAAACACAGATTGACCCTTTTCTAATAGAGACAGAATAGATGAGACTGATGACTTTTTTTATAAATGTGTAAGTCTACAAATATTTAGTAAGGATCTAATTTACACAAAGAAATCAACCTAGAGTGAGATTATTTTATTCATTTCCCAGAGGCTGTGACTGAATTATATTTGAAACTTGCCCTAATTTTTATACTTAATAATTTGCATTAATATTTAAATGATGTGAAGGAAAAATATAAGTTTAAAATACTGAAAAGTATATTCACACATTCATCAAATGTTGATTGTATACTTACAGTGTGCAAGGTATTGGGCTGGGAAGTATGTGGTGTTCCAAGAAAACCATGATACAGCCTCTTTCATTACAGTGTTTATTATTAGGTAGAAAAAGTAAAATTAGTATAATATTAGATACAATATATGTGTCATAGGAGTAATATCAACAATATTTTATGAACAATGTATGAATGATTTTGTTCATTTATCCATTTATTACTCTGTACATCCATCCATTTATTCATTGTTCATTACTTCATTTAATAATGCTTTAGTGACCGTTGGAAAAGGGGGATATTTAAAAGTGAGTAAAATGTGAATCATTTTCTAAAGAAGTTGATAATCTAGGGAAAGACAAATGTATACCGACAATAACTTGGATATAAAGCATAAATGAGAGGTACAAGCAAAGAAAAATGAACGTACAAAGGAAAAAAAGATTTGGCTGCATGAGAGCAGGGACTGTGTTTTGTTTCATCATAGATTTTCCAGAACCTAGATCAGTGTTTGGCACAAAGTAGGTTCAGATGAGTTTGTGTTGATTGTCTACTGAAGTAATTGTGGAATATATCATGGAAGAAGTGGATCAGAGGCTGGATCTTAAAACTGGGAGAAATACATTTCAGCTCCATGAAACCCCAGAAGTGATATTTAACATTAGAAAGCACAAAGTCACACTCTTACAGTGACAGTACTGAGTGAAGGAAGAATTTTCTGCACCCCTTACTTCTTCTTCCACTCCAATTAACCCTTGTTAGGATGAGAAATAGCAGCTGGTGAATGGTAGAGAAGACTAGCAAGACAGAGAGGAAGCCCAACATGCCCACTACTCCAGGTAGTAAAGGACCTGCCCACTTCCATCCTCTTCTAATTGAGGGAGAAATCATATATGTGACTTCAGATTGAAGTGTTGATTAATATATTGAGCTGGACAATCTAATTTCAATGTCTCGATATGGCACAGGACTTTCTATTTCCTTAATGATGACCAGAAAAGACATGAAACTTACCCATGTTTTCACCCAAGAACAGAACAGAACAACCTACTTGAACAGATTTAAAGGGAGAACCAAAGGCAGGTAAAGTTGTCTTTATTCTTACATAGCATAAGTCCTGATTATTCATCAATTTATACATTTTATGAATTTAAGAAAAAAGGAAAAGAAGACTATAAAGGGATTTATATCAGGATACACATGAAGGTAACGTTGTCAGTTTTTTAGTGGAACCAAAATATTACAATCATCACTGAACCAAAATATTACGATCATTACATCATTCACTATATTAAGTGAATAAAATATATTAAATAAAATTTACAATTAAAGACATGAGCTTTTCAAAGTGTGTGGTAACCTAGGAGCAATAAGCAGTATAGTTGGAATGTTATCTCTTAAGGATCATCAAAGAGGCTGGCTGTTCAGTAGGACAGTGGTATGGTAAAGCAAGCTTGCTACATTGTGGAACTCCAGAGGGCAACATTCTAATTATCTTTAGCTATGGGGCCTGATCCTATAGGATAACTATAACATTGTAGGTTGACAGAGCCTCCCAAGAAACCACACCAACGATCAATTGTGGCGAGTTACTTCTTTATCTCATCAAAACATCATGATTGGACCCACAACTGTGCATACATTTTTTTTGGTGTTTTCTTGCCAGAAGCATATTTACACTTCTTTAATATCCAGTCATATCCTTCCCTTATTTAAAAAGAATTATTCAGAGAATTCCAGTTTTCTGTAATCCTCTCTTCTATGAATTTTAGCAACACTTATACACAGATACTTGATATTCTGGAGAAATATTCTTCAAGGCCATGTGGATTAACAGATTTTCAAATGCCATTATAGTATATGTAAAGTATGTGTAGTCCCCAAAATGCATACTTTAAAATCCTCATAATAGATCTTTTACAGATGAGGAAAATAAGATGTAGAAAGGTTACGTAAAGTAGCTAACAAGTATTCCAAATAATATTGAACTTAAGTCTGACTATTCCAAAATTCCATTCTTAACTCTGATTTCTATATTTGTTTTCCATTCTAAACTGTGTATTGTGATATAAGTTCCTCACTAAGGCTCTCTTTCGGGGTCTTCCTAATACTAAAGTCACTCTTACAGTGAGTATTTTCTTTACACGTGAAATCCAATAGGCAGAAAAAAAAATTGGCAATAAATTTTAGGCATTAACCCCATGTCAAGTAATTATCAGAAGGCTGTAATGCTTTGAAACTTCAGAAGTCTGATCTTAAGATAATGGAATGAGGCTTGCATTGTGAACTTTCTTGATACTTTACATTGCAATATGCTTTATGGATTGACTTCCTAAAAAAAAAAAAATGATTTGTAGAGCATACTGGGAAGGTCTGCCAATTAAAAACCGGAGATTGGCTGAAGGCTTGCAGCAATTGAATTTTGAATACAGATGGTGTCAAATCGAGTGTTTCCATAGCAACAGACTCTTCCTTAATAACTTTTAGATGGGAGGGGGTACATAAAAGAGAAAACCATCTTTTAGCAGATGTATGTTTTCAGCATGTTTTCAGATTGATTTTGGAAGCTAATTTTTACTTAACTAGTGATTGTTTTAAGTGGATTTAAATATTAGTAAATTCTCCTAGGGAAATATTTTGAGAATAGCAGAAATAAACTCTAGGAACTTTATAAAGACATGAAAAGGGCACAATTTTACAAAGCCTTTTATTGGTCTGGAGCCAATCAAACAGTATTTTATATTGAGTATGACCTATCATTGGTCAAAGAGTTCTTGATTCTTAATGCCTGTTAATAGTGAATGTTTAGAATATGGGTAAAATCAAAGAAAAAGTGTTATGTATCTCATGGATTTGGAATTTATCTTAATATACTCTTTCTTCAGGTAAATGATTATTTTAAAAAATTAATGATATAAATCATTTCAGGAAGGACCTCATAAAGAGGTCATTGATGGAGTTCATATCATATAGTAGAGTTGTGATGGATTTAATGTCCAATCCTCAGTTTTGCATAGCGAACAACTAAATTTTAGTAGTTCACCTAGAGATGATCAGGCTCTGGGAGACTGACTCATGCTACACAAACTCACAAGGCACTGGTTTATAAACCATTTGAAATAAGAACTAATAATTCAAACTATTATTTTATAACAAGACTGTCAGGAAAATCAATAATGGTAATGTGTTCAGGGTGTCCTCCCCAATGAGGACTATGCAGAAGACCAAATGATAGATTATCGTACAAAGTGATAGAATTGGGAGAAGGGGTGTAAGGCATTATGAAAGGATGCTTCGTTAAGTGAGAAAAGCTACATAAACTACCCATCTTTACTATTCTAGATGACCTTAAAAATATTAATAGAAACAGAGAAACAGACAATTCATCTCAGATGGTACAAAAGACATAATAGCAAATGTTTGCTCCCTGGCTTCCTTTTAGATTCCCTGCAAGAGGTTTTCCCCCAACTACCACCATACACAGATAACAGCTTTACCTTCACTCTCCTATTTTCTGTCACAGAGCAATATAAAACTCAGATATGTTAATATAAGTTAATGGTTGGTAGCTTTAGATTAATAACGTTACTACCTGGTACCCCCGGATTCATCTAGGTTACTTCATCCCCAAAACCCTTTCAAAACGACATTTCCCACAAAGATTTCTAGCATTATTGGCCATTCCTGGACATCTTGCTTCCAACATAAGAAATTCTGACTTAATAGGGATATAAGAAGGCCCTGGGAATCTGTATTTATAACAAGCTGCCCAGGCTATCTGAGGCTCAGCCAGGTTATTTTTGCAGATAGCTATTACTATCCATAATCACTTCTATCCTATTGTAATTGCAGAAGAAAATCTTTCTTTCTAGTTTCTTTGAAATTTCTGGAATGTTAGGACTTAGAGCCTCTAGGAATTTGTACATATAAAGAGAGACTTAAAGAGATGTCAAAGTAGAGATAGAGATAGATACAAATAAGTGCATAGACATAGAAGTAGACATATATAATATAAACATGTATGTACACATAGAATTAGAAATGTGCCATTTAGAACTCGTAAGAAATATATGCACCCTTAAAACATAGTTTAAAAATGTAAAGAACTTGCTATTAATTGAAAATAGCATAGTAAACTTAAATGAAATAAGGACCCCAAAAGCAAATATTTCTCCTGACACACCACACACACACACACACACACACACACAGAGAGAGAGAGAGAGAGAGAGAGAGAGAGAGAGAGAGAGAGCTGTACAATAACAACCAATTCCTGACCCAGATAAGGAAAATTTTTATTTATCTTCCTTCTCATTCTATTATTTTTTCTAGATTAATTTAAAATGGTAATTATGTGTAAGAACAAGCATTATTGCCCTATAAATAATGCAACAAAGGAATCAAATGAAAATTAAGTGAAAATAAAAAGTACACCTTCGTTAAAGACCCAGTTCTTAGAGCTTAGTCTCAAAGTCTTTGTACTCTGCACTCTTTTCTTGATTTGACTTTATTGATTGATTGATTGATTGAGACGGAGTCTCGCTCTGTCACCCAGGCTAGAGTACAGTGGTTCAATCTCGGCTCACTGCAACCTCCACCTCCTGTTTCAAGTGATTCTCCTGCCTCAGCCTCCTGAGTAGCTGAGACTACAGACGTGTACCACCATGCCCAGCTAATTTTTGAATTTTTAGTAGAGACGGGATCTCACCATGTTGGTCAGGCTTGTCCTGAACTCCTGAACTCAAGTGATCTATCTGCCTTGTTCCCCCAAAGAGCTGGGATTACAGGTGTGAGTCACCACGCCAGGCCAATTTTACTCTCTTTAGAATTGCAAAAGTAGGAATCTATCTCATATACAGACATTCTAGAAAGTTTGATTTCAAAAATCTTCTCAGAAGAAAGAGAGTGGGAGCAAGAGAGAAAACAGAGAAAGCAGAAGATAAAATGACATTGTTTGAACAGGGATGGAAACTGAATAAGAAATTTGGTCACTAAACACTTTAGTATCTATCATTTATTTAAGATTGTAATTTGGTTATTTATCACTAGAAAGTGATTAATAATCTAAAATTTATTTTATAATAATACTATTAAAACATTAATTTAATTTTTGGAGGAAGTTTGTTATAGATTGGTTTATACTTACCACTGAATATTAAAATGTTTACTGGAAGTAGTTTCAAATAGTATTTAATGATATAGGGAATTATTACAACATTAATGATCAGGAAAAAAGTAGGATATGGAATTATGCCATAAGATCCTAATTTTGTAAAAAACGGAGAAAACCAGCAAAAGAAATTATAACTGGAAGGAAATATATCAAAGTGGTTTGCAGTTATCACTCATGAAATTTAGGTGAACTTAATTTTTTCCCCTATGTATCCATCTGTGTTTTAATACCACAGACATGCTTTAGATCTGCCCATATATTGTGGCTTTCAGAGGGTTATAAACCATTGTGACTCAGAAATATCTAAGAATGTTTATCTCTCAAGAACAAATTTTCACCCCCTTGGGGTGTCATTATCTATTGAGAATGCATGCAATAGTTCAAGAGCCAACAGGCTCCAATTCAGTAAGTTTAGGGTAGAAAAAAATTAAGTACATTTTTAAAATAGAGCTCCAGTGTTTCAAAGGCAATGTGCAAATGTACCTACTTAATATTATTCTAATTTTTTCAGGATAGCTGAAATATAAAGATCTATTTTTATTAATAACACAAATGATGGAATGCTTTTACATATTTATAAATCATTAAGGATTTGCTTTTATGTTTCTACTGTCTGGAACATATAAATTTGAACACAATTTAGAACAACTTTCCGGAAATATGATTTATGTATTATCTTCTTGACCTTTATTTTATTATGTTTTTACCATCTACTTTTATGTAAGTCTTGTTTTTTCAGTCATTGTTTATTTCTTTACTTTTTCTTCCACATAGAATTAAAGGGAGATTTGGGCTTAGTGTCCTTAATTCATAGTTCCTTTGTGGCTGTTAAAAGGTGAACTGAAAGCTTGCAAACACGTGGTACCTTGTAGATAATTTTCTCCAGTCAGGCAATTAGACAAAGGCCTCTGAGGTTTCTAGGGTCATTGTGGAAGCTGTGTTTTAAAATCCTATATCCTTTTCTCATTGTTGACTCGTTTTCACAACACAGAAGTTTTCTTTTTATTTAATTTCAACTTTTGGATACAGAAGGTACATGTGCAGATTTGTTACGTGGGAATATTGCATGATACTGAGGTTTGGAGTACAGATCCCATCGCCATGTTAGTGAGCATAGTAACTGATAGGTCGTTTTTTAACCCACTCCCCTCCCTCCTACCTCTAGTAGTCCCCAGAGTCTATTGCTCCTGATTTATGTCCATGTGTGCTCAATGCTTAGCTCCCACTTATAAGTGAGAACATGTGGTATTTGGTAGAACTTTTCATTTGTAAGGTAAAAAACAAAACAAAATGAGGATGAGTGGAAGAACTATTCAGCACAGCAGGTTAAAAACCAATTAGGATGATGATGCCCTGGATGGAGATTTTCATGAACATCTCATATTAGCTATTTCAGCTTTGGTTTTTTAATGTTCAAAGTGAATAGAATAATGAAGAGGCTATTTAGGAAGGTTTAGACTGAGGGAAAAAAATCCTTTCATTAGGTTCCAAATAACGGTTAGCTTATTAAACAGCAAGAGGCAGAGATTTAGCAGAGAAAAAATAAAAAGATTTAAAAAAAAACAACGAGATTAAAAGGTCAGTAATACCATTGGAACTGGAAGCATGGCAAGTTTATATCAGATATCTTTTGTTTTGGAACACAACTATACTAATCCTGTTCTGAACCTCTTGCTAATGCCTGTCTCAAGAAAATTTAACATACTTTATCTGTTTGTACAAAAATACCTAAGGACAAAGCTATTATCCAAACTGTATTCAAATTGAAAGAATCCATATAGAAATTTGCAGCTAACATATTAGTCAGTGTATGTAATTTCTACTGCTTCACGGCACAACTCTTTCTAATTTTCAGAAGCAATATAGCAACTGCTTGCCAGCCAAGAGAAAACCATAGGAGCATTCTTGTCATTGGAGCCAACATTACTTCTGCCTACAGTGACTAACATAGATGTGTTTATTGCTAGCTTGAATTTTCCATTGGCTCTAGTTACATGTAATAAGTTAGTGCTTTCAAATGGACCGTGGAATATAGGAAAACTAGAGTCTGATGTAACCAAAGAGAATGTTAATAAACTCAGAGATTTTGAAAGAGAGGAGAGGAGTCGTTTTTGTGGAAATGATAGAAAAGCAAAAAAAGATGATAGGATTTGGAAAAATGAAAATCAAGTTAGAGATTTAATTAGTGAAGGACTCCTCTTAATAATTAGAGAAGAGTATGAGTTTAGAGTAACTACCTGGCTAATATGTACAATCTTCAAGTTCAGTCGTTTTCCAACATTTTAATTTTTAGCATATTTTTTTGTAAATTTTAAGTGGATATCTTCCACTTTTGTTGACTAACTTGCCTCCCTGATATTTTACTCAACTTCCTACTTTCTTGTTCTCTACTTCTTCTGAGTCTTTGCTTCCACAATGAGGTAGCTCATATTCCTTAAGTCTCCTGTCTGGTTTTGCTTTTTTTTTCTTAACAACTAAAATAAACTCTACAGGCATTTCTATCATTTTATTTATAAACAATCTCTTGTGACCCATGTCCTAACCACTTTACTAAAGTAACAGTGATCACCCAAGAGGTTCACTTTGCTTAGTCGAGGGACCACCTCTCGTGCTTTAACTCCAGAGCTTTTGCCTTGAAAGTAAGAATAATATAACCTTTCCTGAATGTCTTATTTCAATTTCATGCATTTGATCTGCCTCTTCAGACCATTCCCAAGGCTTTGCCCTTGTTCTTTACACTCATGGCTTCAGTTATTCATCACTATATGAATGACAGCTCTCAAACTGACAGCTCTGGCCTCTCACCTATTTCATCTATTCCATATGGCAAACTGTCTATATTACTTTTCATCATGAGGGATAATTATAACTTCACATTCAACAAGAAATTGTGGATCCACGTTGATTTCCAACAGCAACCTTTATTTTTTGGACTATGATAGAAAAAGGGTCAACTTTCTCTCTTATTTATTTATCTGCAAATAACTCAAAGTCAAGCAAGAAAAGCCAAGCAAGTAATATTTCCCAACAAAGCAGCTTTAAGCAAAAAAATTTTCAGACATGACATGCAGCCTGTATTTTGGAAGAAGCACAGTGATCTAGGCATACTTTGCTGAAAAGCAATGGTCACAGTCCCTTAGTTTCATCTTTTTCCTGCAAGAGAGAAAAGTATGACAGGGCCAAGGCTCCTAAGACCCCTTAAAAATTTGTGAGGTTTTTATAACTCTGTTCATTCCCATCAAAAGCATTCATGAAGCACCGGCCATGTACCAGATGATGCATTCTAGGCAGAGGGAAGAACTTGGGCAAAGTCCTGTACATTTTATCTTCTAAATCTTACTAATCTTTTCCTATCTTTCCATCTACCACCCACCATCAGGCTGTGCCTGGACTCCTATCCTAACATCTTGCTCTGTTTTTCTGCATCTTTTTTGCCCTCCCCTCCAATCTACTCTCCAATTAGCAACATGACTAATCTTTTCAAGCCCAGATTAGATGGTGTCACTTCCCTGCTTTAAACCTTTCAGTGGATTCCCATTGCACTGAGGTTGAAGACCAAAATCTTTACCATAACTCACAAGGCCACTGGGAGCTATGAAAATTTTCTTTTTTAGTTTTTCCTCTTAATTAGTGATGCATTCAATAAGTCTATTGTAAAAGCATAGATTCCAAAGGCATGTGAATACTCAACTATGTAATTTACTTATAGAATGTTTATTACTTCTTTTTCAGCTTTGATTTTGTATATATCCAAACTCAATCTCAGTTATATAAGAGATTACAAAAAAGTTTGTGATTAATGCATACATAAAGGAACAGATAATAAATATATAAAGACAAATCAGTATTGAATGACCAAATGGCTCTTTATTTATTAAAGAACTTAGTAAAATATAGTCTTGATTGAGACCAAGTTCTGGCAAAGTATGTGTATCTTTTTGTTTAGGTTTAAAAGCATGAGTTTTGTATGTTTTAAAAGGATCTTTCCTTGGCTGCAAATAGTATAGGCACAATGCTATTCTATATCTCATTTTAAAGAAAATAACAATAATACCTTAAGTTTGCTGACAGTTTTGCAGTTTACAAAGCACTTTTCACATAGATTACCTTATTTTAAATTCCTCAATTTTTTTCCTTTTAGTATGGGAATTCTGTTTCAGGAGAATTTCCTTTTAAAATTAAGGCGATTATACTATTCTGTTCCTGTATTTCTTAGACATATGTTTCACCAAGGTATTGTCTCTCTCCAGGTCTTTCTTCTCTGGATGTATAGTTATGATTTTCCAGGAGGTAAATGAAAACAGTGGGAGCAATTGACAGAGTATTTTTGTTTCCTATAAACTCGAGCATTGCATTTAAGGAGCTGCAGTACTATTTTAAGAGTTCCTATACTAATTTTAAAAGTTTATTTACATATTTTGTAGATCTTAAGGATAAGCGATCAGAAAAAAAATTAAAAATAAATTTACATATTTTGTATTAAACTATTTTGTTACTTGAATGGGGATTATTAGAACAAGGAAAGAATTACTTTTATCTCCCCATTTTTCATATCATTTACTGTAACATTCATGAATTGCTGAAGTTTAAATAATCAAAAAATACCTGAAAGTGGAGCCTAGGAAGGGTAACTTATGTATTTCATACTCTTTCCTTTTCGTTTTTTCTACCAACATTTTAGTCTAAAATATATTTTATTTTCACTGATCCTGTGTTTGTCTTAATAATATAGTACGTATGTTAAATGAACCAGAATTCATTGATCTTTATTTTTTTATTATTCCTATTTTTGCTTTTCTGGAGAAGCATTTGAAGAAATCAGTTCAGCCTACACTTCATCAATTCATTTCCTCATCTTCCCCTTAATACAAAGGCCCCATTTTTCACTCTTCAAAACATTTGATCACATACTTAATTTTCATAGACTAAATGTATGTGTTTGTTTTGTTTATATATTGCATATTTGTGATGATTTTCACTTTTACAGTTTAGGCATGGGTAGGAAGGACACTTAAGTAAGTGCATAAGTTCTTGGTCATGGCTTGAGAAACTCACGAGGTAGCATGGAATGGCACCTAAATAAGGCTTGGATAGGGTGAAAGGGAATTATCAGGACAGAATTGACTAGTGGCAGTGGCTTTTGAGCAGAGTTGCTACAAGCTGAAAAGGCAGAGAGCATTCTAGGCAGCCGGAAAGCATAAACGCATGTGAGATACACGTGAGATACTTAGACAAATGTGAGGTGTGTGGTCACATTGCGCATACCTAGGGCTCCTCCCCGTGTGGCTGTAAATCTGGGGTATAGGCATCACAACAGGCAGTAGGAGTCAAGAAGCTAGAAAAGTAGACAAAGGCCACATTATAAAAGATCATGTAAGGCAGGTAAAGAGTTTTAATAATATCCTGAAAGCAGTGTGGGGTGGGGGACATGACATTAAGGAAATTTAATAAGTGATGAAAGACTAAGATTTTCATCTTCAAAAGACTTCTCTGGAGGTGAGTAGATCACTTGATGTCAGGAGTTCAAAACCAGCCTGGTCAACTTGATGAAACCCCTTCTCTACTAAAAATACAAAAAAAATAGCTGGGCATAGTGGTGCATGCCTGTAATCCCAGTTACTTGGGAGGCTGAGGCAGGAGAATAGCGTGAACCCAAGAGGCAGAGGTTGCAGTGAGCCAAGATGGTGCCACTGCACTTCAGCCTGGATGACAGAGGGAGGCTACCTATTAGGAAAAAAAAAAAAAAAAAAAAGACTTCTCTGACTAGAGTTTTAAAGAAAGATGGGGAGTGCAAAAAGCTAACATTAAATCAGTGGTTCTCAACCCTGGCTGCACGTTAGAATCACTGAGGGGAGTTTTAAAAAAATACCAATACTTGAACTCCACCCCAGACCAGTTAAATCAGAGCCTTAATAGGGCCCAGACATTGGTAGTTTTTAAAGCAGCCCACTTGATTCAAATGCACAGACAAGGTTGTGTTCCACTGAACTAGAGAGAACATCAGGAGGCTTTTAACTAAAGCAGTCTAGGGAAGAGAGAGATGAATGATACAGAGGCCAGAAGAGCTATTAAGGAGGAATGACTCTGCATCTTCTTGGTTAAAGCATAAGGAAGAAAGAAGAATGAAGGATAATTTGCATATTTCTCCTTCAATGACTAAGTAGAGGAACAGATGTGTATCAGTGATTAGGGGAGAGGAAGAATGAAGATGATGTAATCCAGTTTGGATATGTTGACTATTTCATAGAGATTTAGTAGGTGTTTGGCTCGATGGACACGGAGTTCAAGAGACAATTCTGAGCTTAAAACACAGATTTTTCTCTGATTATTTTAGAGATACTAAATGATGCAATATACATACATGAACTCACCAGAGGGAATACGTAAAGTGAAAACAAAAAGATCAAAGGGAGACCCCCTAGGGAATAGCAACATTTAAGGAACAGGCCGAAGAGACGGAGGAGTGGCCACATAGGTAGAATAAAATCCAAGAAGGAATCTTCCATATTAATCAAAAGAGAGGGTTTCAAAGAGGGTTCGTCAATTGGCAAGTACTGAAGGGATATCTGAAACATAAAGACTTTAGACTCTCCAATACTGTAGCAACTTTAAGGTCACTGCTATCATCTACAAAAGTAATTTCAGTGGCGAAAGCCAAAATGCAATGGTTTAGAAGGGTATGTGAGGTGTGGATGTGGAAATAGTGGTTATAGACTATTGCTTCTCAAAATGTAATCACCTGAAAAATCTTATTTTAAAATGCAGATTTTGATTCATTAGCTCTAGAGTGGAGCCTGAGATTCTGCATTTCTAACAAGTTATCAGGTGATGCTGATGCTACTTATACACAAACCAGCCTTTAAGTAGCACTGGTATAAACCACTCTCCCACAAAGAAGGAAGACATAGGGTTTCCATCAGGGGGCGCGGGTGGGTTGTCGGACCAAAGGAAATACTCTTTTGTCTTTTGTTTGGCTGGTTTTGATTGTTTCTTCTTAAAAGAAACATGGTTGTAGACGGAGACTGAAGACATAGGAGGAGTAAAAACTGGAATCACTTCTTACAGAAGATGGAAGAGACTGGAACATTGAGTACAGGGAGGGAATTAGGCATGGGTAGGAGGGACACATAAATCTGAAGAGAAGGAGGTAAGAAAGAATTGAAATACAGGAAAGTTCTGTCAGTAGACAATGTATGGAATTTTGCTCTTTAGCCATAGTTTCTGTTCAAGAAATTGTTTTCCATGTATTTTTATTTCTTAACTTGAATAGCTGGATGGTGGAGTATACTTGTCAAAATAAGAGTGAGGCCACTTTGTTTTTCAGGGTTAATTTCCATTTTCTGCACTCATCAAGTAAAAGTTTAAGTGGCAAGGTGTAGAGATGAAATTCAATGTGTGCTAAGGGAGAAAAAAATGCTTTTTATTCTACATGATTTTTAAAATATTTGTATTCCAACAAATGCATCAAATTTGATGTGCAAATTTACAGTGATGGATGAGCTTTATCGTGTGCATTGCATGCTAGTGATATGGTAATAAATCTGTGGTGCTAGAATTATAATGGTCCCCTTTAGTTTCACTTTAACGAACTCTTGCTGAACACTTTTGAGTTATTAGTACTTTATTTGCTGCATTTGGCACTTAATTAGTTAATGACTGAGATACTGGACCGATGGATCATCCAATGATATGTTAAGCCTGTATCACATCTAGATAGTTTCTTTTCTGTGACTTGTAAGTGGCCTAAGATGATAAACTGAAATATTTTTGCATAGATATACATCAAGCTTTTCTCCTAACTTCAGACTTTCATCTTAACCAATAGTTTCCAACACCCCCAAAAGAGAAGCCATTTTTTTTTTAAAAAAAAAAAAAGAGGTTCATTTTAAGATTATCAAATAATATCGCATTTTGAAGTTCACCTATTTAATTAATAAAACAACTTACATGTTTCATTATGACTGGATGTTGACATTTTTTCATAATCTATTATCCTCCAACCAGTGGCAAAAACCCAATCCTCCTTTCACCCAACTCATCTTTCAGTATGGGAAGCAATACATACTTTCCTATGTTTTATTACCAAAACAGGAGAATGAGCTTTCTTTAGAAGGTTAACTCATTTTCTCTATTAGAATATTCAGCATACTTTTAAGGAGGTAATCTGGTCTTTGACAGTCTGTTGATTAGAAAATTAAGAGACCTGCCTGAATTCCATTTCCAACTCCTCTTCATACACATTGTGACTTTGAGCAAAACGTTTTGCCATTTCCACTCCTGTAAGTTCTGTTTAGTATCTTTAAACTTCCATATTCCACAGATGGTATTTTTTTCTTCATTGGAAAGTAGTGTTAGTGATTCAGAAAACTGTTTAAATAATATGCTGCTTTGTGTTTTCTGTGAGAGAACTTTTTTTTTTTTTTTTTTTTGAGACAGAATCTCACTCTGTTGCCCAGGCTGGAGTGCAGTGGCGTGATCTCGGCTCACTGCAACCTCTGCTGCCCGGGTTCAAGCAGTTCTCCTGCCTCAGCCTCCTGAGTAGCTGGGATTACAGGTGCCTGCCACTGCACTTGGCTAATTTTTGTATTTTTAGTAGAGACAAGGTTTTACCATCTTAGCCAGGCTGATCTTGAACTCCTGACCTCATGATCCATTCACCTCAACCTCCCAAAGTGCTGGGATTACAGGTGTGAGCCACCACGCCCAGCCGAGAGAACATTTTATCTAACATCCTATTTTAAAAATTTTCAAATACACAGAAAGCTAAAAGAATTGTACAGGCCGGGCGCGGTGGCTCAAGCCTGTAATCCCAGCACTTTGGGAGGCCGAGATGGGCGGATCACGAGGTCAGGAGATCGAGACCATCCTGGCTAACACGGTGAAACCCCGTCTCTACTAAGAAATACAAAAAAATAGCCGGGCGAGGTGGCGGGCGCCTGTAGTCCCAGCTACTCGGGAGGCTGAGGCCAGAGAATGGCGTGAACCCGGGAGGCGGAGCTTGTAGTGAGCTGAGATCCAGCCACTGCACTCCAGCCTGGGCTACAGAGCGAGACTCCGTCTCAAAAAAAAAAAAAATAAATAAATAAAAATAAATAAATAAAAAATAAAAAAAATAAATAAAAAATAAAAAATAAAAAATAAAAAAAAAGAATTGTACAGTGAGCGCTCATGAACCCACTCTCTAGATTTTGTTGTATCACTTCATTCCTTTCTCTACCCGCCAACCCCTATTGTTTTCTGATGCCCTTCAAACTAAGTTGGTGACATCGGTTCCCTTTACACCTAAGTTCTTCAACGTGCATGTCATTAACCAGAGCTCAATATTTGTTCACATTTCTTTTGTTTGTTTGTTTGTGGCAAAATTTGTATAGACTAGAATGTGTAAATCTCATGTGTATTTTGAAATGAGTTTCGATGAATGGGTATGCCTGTGTGACACATGCCTCTCTTAAGATACAAAAAAAATAGCCTTGGCCCAGACAGGAGGGAACATTTTTTAGGTTGTCTTGAGTTTCCTTTGACATGTAGCACGACTGAGTATATGACCATAAGATTGCCAAGTTGAAATATACCAAAGGTCCATCCAGGGGAACAATGTAGCTATTGATATGTTATTTGTTCATCTAGGCAATGGGCTGGGTGAGTTCTTCACAAAAGCCTTATAAGGTGAGCTTTCAACTCTGACAGAGGCATCAAGAAACGTATTTCACAAACTGTTAGAGCTTGCGGCATCCCCAGGGATCATCCAATCTATGCCCCTTTGCTTTATGACTCAGGATTTAAGAAGCCCCAGAAAAGTCCAACAGTGTTACAAAAGTACATGATTGCCTATTTATGCCCCCATAATTGAGAGCTGTCTAGGGGTCAGGTATTTTTCTCAGTGCCTTGTGTACGTTATTTCCTTTCATCTTTCTAGATTATTAATCTTGTTATTATTGTCCCCGTATAATAGAGGAGTAACCCGTGCAAAAATAGCATTAAACTATTGATCTTTTCCATGTTCCTAACTAACCTTAAATGTTAGGCTAATACTATAAAATTTTAAAATTTAGTCATTTGTTCTGGGTCTGTCTTCCATGAACTTAATCAAAATACTTGGCTGTTTCTGCATTCTAGCTTTTCGGGATTTAGAGAAAAAACAACTTGGTCATCATAGTGGCAAGGATTTATTCGTGTGCCAATAACTCCCCTCTCTTTTTAGCTTTTTGATCTGTTACATCTCAGATACTTTATTCTCTATTTGTAAAACAACCACAATCCTCCTCCTCTTCTATATCTAAGTGAAGCAAATGCCCATTCATACTAGCTACATGGTTAGCATATATGTTTTTTCCTCTTCATGGGTTTGAGTTGAAACTTCTTTTGCAAAGCTTAACTATAGATAAGTCTTCCACAGAACCCTGTTTAAATGCCTTGTGGAAGTAGAAGAGACGTATCTTAATATTCCTTATAATTTTTGTTATTATTTGGACTTTCTTCATTTCCTTGTATGCCTTTGTATGTCAAACACTGAGTTATGCTTACATTACTCTAGGTATAGTTGTATCCTAACTTTGTACAAGGTTACAATAATGGTGGTTTCCTTGTTTTCAGCTTCATTCTTGATTATACTTAACAGTTTTTGATGGTTTTAGCCTCAGAGAACAGTCTATTGCTATTTCTACCTTTTTCCTGATCCCAACAAATAGTTTAGAAATCTTTGTCTTAACTGCAATTGGGATCATTTTTCCTTTAGAGTTGCCCACAGTTAAACATATCTGTGACTCTTCACTCACTCAAATGAACTCAAAAGATTTACCTGCAATTTAAGCCTTTCAGCTTGGCATTTTCTACCTGGAACTCTGGCATACTCTGTGAGGTCAATGAGCTCCATAGTGTGCACTCCCTAGCAGATCATGAATGTTTGTTGATAACTGTAATTCATTGTTCAGTCTTGTCTATACAGAGAAGCAATAGCACCTTGCTTTAGTAGGATCCTTTATGCTTTTATTCATTATTGAATTTTATCTTCACAGTAATTCTGTGGTTCTGCAGTTGTCATTATTTCAGTTTGAGAGTTGGGGAAACTGAGATCATGGCAAATCAACTTTTCCCATTTAAATCAGCTATTTCATCACAAATCCAGGATTATAACACAAGACTAACTGCTAGTCAAAGTCGCTTTCTAAAAGTCAGTTACACAAACTTCTAATTCTCGTGCTGTGCAGTCAGTACAGAAATTGCAACAGAACCGTTCTTTGTTCTGCAGCAGTGTATGTTCAAAAGGTAGTCATTTCCTGTGTATAAATAACATTCCTCCCTAAGAGAGATGTTGTAGGAATTTATATCAGTCAAGAATGTGTCTCGATAATTAAACATAGCTAGTTTAAAAAACTTGAAGTGAGAGATTGGTTACTATTCAATCAACTGAACTGTTTCTTTCTCTGCAATGTTGTGGTTCTTGACATGATTGCTGAGTTTCCAATTTGACACTTCTGGAGGTTCGTAAATCAGGACACATGCTGGGTCTCAGTCTGTCATCCTGAGTCTTAGCATTTGTTATTTATTTCCCTTTATTACCCAACATCTATTTACTGCACAAATCAGCTGAGAAGCTTTCCACGATGGACCTCTGTGAGAAAAAAAAAAAATAATGTGTACATTTGGGTAGCTCTTCAATTATAAACATGCACAGATTATCTGGGTTTATGTGCATATATTTTATTATTTCACTTTTGTATGTCAGATGAGTTTGGTGTAAATGTAAATCGAACAATATGGGCTCTAGTGGTCAAATACACTGCCATAATATATTTTTGATCTATCAATCTCCTGGGTGAAGTGTCGCAAGTGTGACAAAATTCTGTAGTATAAATTGATGCTCAATTATGGACAATTACCGGGTCTATATGATGTCAGACTGCCACACTGATCCACTTTTAAGATAACAGCTTCACTTTGATGATCTTCAGATTTTACATTTGCTTTCATTCCTTGACAAAATGAAATACATTTAAAACTTCTAAAACTGTCTTTTGTATATATTTCTGCAGGGTCTACTCTTGGAACTACTATAACAATCAATTGTACTGCTTTGTTTCTTTTATTAAATAGCAGAATAGCTACTTGATTCGTCTGTATGCGCTGATGTATGTCTGTGAATCTAGTCCAGTTCACCATCCAATAAGAATTTCTGAAATGTTCTTTGTCACATCAATGTACAGTCAAAATCGTATTGTGTTTGTAGCAGAATGATTGCATCTTTTATTATTCACAGCAGCCAAAATGACACATATTTCACCGGTGACACCTTTTTTAAAAAAGATGAATTGTCCAAAGTTATATGTAGAATATATTTCACAAGTCACGTTCCCTATTTAATAAATGGTGCTGGGAGAACTGGCTAGCCATATGCAGAACAGTGAATTTCTATAAATTGAATGCAACTGTGTAAATAGCATCCAAATCAAGAAACATAATATAATATAACCAGAAGCTCAGGATCCCCCTTCATGTCTCTTCCAGTAATGAACATTTCACAAGGGTGACTACTATCCTTACTTCAAAAGTTTTCTACTACTTTTTCCTGTTTTTATGTATTATATAAAGGAATCGAACAGTCAAATCTACTTGTCTGTGGCTGTATTTTTCCCCTCAACAATGTTTGTGAGATTCATCCATATTATTGTATGTAGTTCTAGATTGTTCATTTTTCTTACTGAATAATATTCTGTTGATACCACAATGTATTTACACATGTTGATATAGATGAGACTTTGGGTAGTTTCCAACATGAGGAAATTGCTGTCAATAATTCTGCAATCCATAGCCATGCTACCAACAGTCTAGTACATGGTTTTTGGTGAATGTATTAATAACTATGCATTTCTGTTGGACATACACCTGGGAGTGGAATTACAACTCAAATAATATTCATTTTAAAAAGTTTATTTCATTTTAATTGACAAATAACTATATTATGGGGTACAATGTGATGTTTCAATCCATATATATACATTGTGGAATAATCAAATCAGGCTAATTAGCATATCTATCACCTCAAATACTTATCATTTTTGTGGTGAGAATATTTAAAATCCTCCTTTTTAGCTATTTTGAAATATACAATATGACAATATTAGCTATAGTTCCTGTGCTGTGCAAAAGAACACCAGAACTTATTCCTCCTGTCTAACTGGAACTTTGTACCCATTGACAAACGTCTCTCATTTTTCCATCCACCCACCACTGCAGCTTTTGATCACCTCCATAATACTCTCTATTTCTATGAGTTCAACTTTTTTAGATTCCACATACAAATGAGATTATATGATATGTGTCTCTCTGTGCCAAGTTTATTTCACTTAACCTAATGTCCTCTAGGCTCATCCTTATTATTCCAAATGACAGAATTTTTAAATTCTGGGTTTTTAAAACAATTTTTTTATTTTTAATTTTTTGAGGTACATAGTAGGTGTATATATTTATGGGGTACATGAGGTGTTTTGATATAGGCATGTAATGTGAAACAAGCACATCATGAAGAATGAGGTATCCATCCCCTCAAACATTTATCCTTTGTGCTGCAAATGATGTAATTGTACTTTTAGTTATTTTTTAAATGTACAATTAAATTACTATTGACTATAGTCCCCCTGCTGCACTATCAAATACTAGGTCTTATTCATTCTTTCTAACTATTTTTTGTACTCACTAAAAATCCCCATCTATCCCCTACCCCCACACTACCCTTTGTAGCCTCTGGTAACCATCCTTTTGTTCTCTGTCTCCATGAGTTTAATAGTTTTAATTTTTAGATCCCACAAATAAGTGAGAACATGCAATGATTTTTGTTCTGTGACTGGCTTATTTCATTTAATGTAATGACCTCCAGTTCCATCCAAGATGTTGCAAATGACAGGATGTAATTCTTTTTTATTGCTAAATAGTACTGCATTGTTTATATGAGCCATGTTTTCTTTATCTATTTGCATGTTGATGGACAGTTAGCTTGCTTCCAAGTCTTGCCTGTTGTGAACAGTGCTACAACAATATGAGAGTGCAGATAGCTCTTCAATATACTCCCTTCTTTTCTTTTGAGTATGTGCCCAGAAGTGGGATTTCTGGAACATATGGTCATTCTACTTTTATTATTTTGAGGAACATTCATACTGTCTTTATGGAGGCCGTTACTAATTTACAATACTACCAAGAGTGGATAAGGTTTCCTTATTCTCCATAGCCCCATCAACATTTGTTATCTTTCATCTTTTTGCTAATAGTCAATCCAAAAGGCATGAGGTGATATCTCATTGTGATTTTAATTTGCATTTTTTGATGATTAGAGATGTTGAGCATTGTATATATCTATATCTATATATATGCTGTTTGTCTTCTTTTGAGAAATGTCTATTCATATTTTTGCCCATTTTTTATTAGAGTTATTTGTTTTCTTGTTATTGAGTAGCTTGAGTTCCTTGTATATTTTGGATATTAGCACCTTATCTAATGTATGATTTGCAAATATCTTCTCCCAATCTGAGGGTTGTCTCTTTATTCTATTAATTGTTCCCTTTGCTGTGCAAAGCTTTTTAGTTTGACGTAATCTTATTTGTCAATTTTTGTTTTGATTGACTGTGTTTTGGGGGTCATATGCAAGAAACCACTGTCTAGACCAATGTCATGGAGGTTTTCTCTTATGTTTTTGTAGTTTTTAGTTTCAGGTCTTACATTTAAGACTTTAAACCATTTTGAGTTGATTCTTGTATTGGGGTGAGATAAGGGTCCAGTTTCATTCTTCTGTATATAAACATTCAGTTTTCCCAATACCGTTTATTGAAGAGACTGTCCTTTCCCTATTGTGTGTTCTTGTTACCTTTGTCAAAAATCAATCTATCAAAAGTGTGTAGGTTTATTTTAGTCCTCTCTGCCTTATTCCATTGGTCTGTTTTTATGTACTTGCCATGGTGTTTTGATTATTATAGCTTTGTAATACATTTTGAAATCCAATAGTGAGATACTTTCAGTTTTGTTCTTTTTAGTAAAGATAGCTTCGGCTATCCAGGGTCTTTTGTGGTTCCATGCAAATTTTAGGATTTTTTTTTTTAAATCTATAAAGAATGATATACAGATTTTGTTAGGTATTGTGTTGAATCTTTAGATTGCTTTATGTAGTATGGACATTTTAACAATATTCTTCCAATTTATGATCATAAAAATATTTCCATTTATTTGTGTCATCTTCAATTTCTTTCATCAGTGTTTTATAGTTTCAACATACAGATCTTTCACTTTCTTGGTTAAATTCACTCCAAATATTTTTTCATGCTATTATAAGTGGGATTGTTTCCTTAATTTCTATTTTAGACAATTTGTTGTTATTGTACAAACAATAACAATTGTTATTGCTACTGATTTTTGTAAGTTGATTTTGTATCCTGCAACTTGATTAAACTTGTGTATGAATTCTAACAGTTTTCAGTGGAGTCCTTAGGATTTTCTGTATAAGATTATGTCATCAGCAAGAAGAGGCAATTTTCCTTCATCCTTTTCAGTTTGGTTGCCTTTTATTTCTTTCTCCTGCCTAATTGCTCTGGCTAGGACTCCCAGTACTAAGTTAAACAAGGGTGGTGAAAGTGGGCATCTTTGTCTTGCTCCTGATCTTAGAGAAAAAGCCTTCTACGTTTTACTGTTGTGCATGATGTTAGCTGTGGGCTTGTGATTTATGGCTTTTATTCTTTTGAAGAACATTTCTTCTATACCTAATTTGCTAAGAGTTTTTCTCATGAAAGGATGTTGAATTTTGTTAAATGCTCTTTCTGCGTTTATTAAAATGATCATATGGTTTTTGTACTTCATTCTGTTATATGTTGAATCACATTTATTAATTTGCATATATTGAAACAACCTTCTATCCCAGGGATAAATCTCTCTTGGTCATGGTGAATAACCCTTCTAATAAAGTATTAAATGTGGTTCACTAGTATTTCATTGAGAATTTTTGCGTCTAAGTTCATTTGTGATATTGGCCTATAGTTTTCTTTCTTTGTAGTGTCTTTGTCTGGCTTTAGAATCAGGGTATTGCTGGCCTTGTAAATAAATTTGGAAGAATCCCTTCCTCTTTAGTTTTCCAAAAGAGTTTGAGGAAGATTTGTATTAGGTCTTCTTTAAATGTTTGTAGAATTCTCCTATGAAGCCATCTGGTCTCGCACTTTCCTTTGACGTGAGAACTTTTAAATACTGATGCAATCTCCTTAACTGTTTCCTTAACTGTTATTGGTCTTTTCAGATTTCCAATTTTCGTTATTCAGCTTTGGTAGATTATGTATTTCTAAGAATTCATCCATTTCTGTTAGGATGTCCAATATGTTGGTACATAATTGTTCATTGTAGTCTCTTACCATCCTTTGTATTTCTGTGTTATCAGTCATAGTGTCTTCTCTTTGATTTCTGATTTGATTTATTTGAGCCTGCTCTCTTCATTCTTAGTCTAGCTAAGGATTTGTCAATTTTGTTTAGCTTTTCAAAAAACCAACTCTTAGTTTTAATGATTTTTTAATATTGTTTCTCTAGTCTCTATTTCATTTATTTCTGCTCTGATCTTTGTTATTTTCTTCTTTCTGCTAACTTTGGGCTTAATTCATTCTTCTTTTTCTAGTTCCCTGAGGTATAATGTTAGTTATTTCATTTGAGATATTTCTTCTTTTTTGATGTAGGAATTTATCGATATAAACTTCCCTCTCAGCACTGCTTTTGCTACACCCAGAAGTTTTTCTTTGTTGCGTTTTCATTTCTGTTTGTGTCAAGATTTTTAAAAAATTTCCTCTTTAATTTCTTCTTTTGACCCAATAGTTGTTTAGGAGCATGTTGTTTGGTTTCCACATATTTCTTAATTTTATATGATTTCTCATTTTATTGAGTTCTAATTTTATATTGTGATCAGAAAAGATACATGATATGATTTTGGTTTTCTTAAATTTGTTGAGACTTGTTTGTGGCCTAACATATGATCTATCCTGGAGAATGTTACATGTGTACTTGAGAAGAATCTGTATTTTCCTGCTGTTCAGGGCAGAATGTTCTGTATATGTCTTTTAGGTCCATTTTGTCTAAAGTGTCATTCAAGGCCAATGTTTTCTTATGAATTTTTCTGTCTATTGCTTAAAGTGGAATATTGAAATTGCCTACTATTATTATGTTATAGGCTATGTTTCCCTTCAGATCCCTTAATGTTTGCTTTATATATTTAGGTGCTCCGATTTGGGATGCATATATACTTATACTTGTTATGTCCTCTTGATTAAATAACCTTTATCAATACATAATGACCTTCTTTGTCTCTTTTAACAGATTTGACCTAAAGATTATTTTGCCTAAGATAAGTGTAACTACACCTGCTCTCTTTTTGTTCTCATGTACATGGAATATCTTTTTTCATCCCTTTACTTTCAGTCTATGCATGTCCTTTAAGGTGAAATGAGCCACTTGTAGGCAGCACATATTTGGGTCTTGTTTTTTGTTGTTGTCATTAATCCACTCAACCACTCTATGCCTTTGGGGCAAGGCAAAGTCCCTTTTACTTTTCTGTCTACTTTTCTCAAACAGAAGGGGTCTTTCACCATAGCCACGGCAGCTGGGAATTTGCTGGGTGACCTATGAAGCCAGCACATCGCAGAGTCCAAGTCCCACAGTGTACTCCCTGGGTATCGCAAGTGGTTATTCAAGGTTCAAGGCCTCTTTCGTTAGTTGCTGATGAATCCTGATAGAACTGGGTCCTTCCCTTCAAGGTAGCAGATTCCCTTTTGGCCCCGGGTATGTCTAGAAATGTTATCCAGTAACTGGGGCCTGGAATGGGGGCCTCATGTCTCTGCCCATGCCCTATCCTACTGTGGCTGAGCTGATATCCAAGATGCAAGACAAAGTCTTCTTTACTCTTTGCTCTCTTCTCCTTAAGGAGAAGTAAGGAGTCACTTTTGTTGCTGCAAGCTTCACTGCTGGGAGTAGGGGAGGTATGGTGCAACCACTCCCTTATCCATGCCAGCTGATGTCTCCCTAGGTCATGTGGGAGACCCTAATCCACTGGCTTCAATATATAGAGGGACCTTTCTAAATTATTTATCTACAATTTGATTAAGAAGATAGACACAGGCAATATGATATGCCAACAGATTCTCTCTAACCTATAGTTATTTTAAGAAAGTTAGGGAAAGAGAGGTCATTGATTAGTTTTGGCTTACAGAATTCTTTGACCCTCCCATATCTTTTAATTTATGGATTTTATATAAGGCACAGATATTCTGCAAGTAAACATGACATTAAAGATGTTTTATACAAACAAGTGTGGTTGATACAAAGGCATTAAATAAGAAACAAAGGAAATTCAGAGGACATTTGTTTGCCTGGAATAGAGATCATGAGCAGGAGAGTGAGAGGAAAATAAGGAAGGAAATGTGAAAGTCTTGAGTCCATTTTCAAATTATGAAAACTTGAAATGCGACAAACAAATAGTGGTTACTTAAGAAGAAAGACTGAAGATGCTGGGCAAAGGTTAACTTTACAAATGGCATTTTTATATCATTATAAAGAGAAAGTGGAGATAATGGAAATAATCTACATATACAACTCATTTGACAGACATTTATTGAAGGTATTCCAAATGCCGAACACTAGTTTGTACATTAAGGATGTTTTTGATTTTTACTTTTTACTTTATTTTTATTTTCTAGCTTCTTCCACTTTGCCAGAAAAGGATTTTTTTTAATGGATAAAATACTAACTTAGGCTAGCTTCTTTCAGAAACGGACCTTTAAACAATGATTAATGGTGAAAGTGGTTTGTTTGTAATGTGATCCCGGGAAGTACCAGTAGGAGAGTGGGACAATGAGATAAGAAATGGAAGAAGCCAATAATTAAGCCAGTTATGGAGCAAGTTATTGCTTTGGGCCACGGGGTTTGATCCTGATGAAGGATCTCTGGGAGATAGTAAACAAACAAACAAACAAACAACAGGCCTCAAAGTTGTCAGCCACAAGCGGGTAAGGGCAAGGAACCAGGGTTAACTATTCCGACTCTTATCCATCATTGGCTAAATGCTGCCTGGTACATTAACTTTCCAGCACTTCTGGCCAATGCACCTAGCAAACTGAGGAAAATCTCTCAGGTTTGCAGTAGGGCAAATGCTTGTACTAGGACCCTGCTGGCATATACTTGAATGATGAGTGCCAACAGCAGATAGATGGGCCCCGACAGCATCTTCTACAGATTCTGTCCTTGCCTTTGAGGCGAGGACACTGTCTAGAATCAGAGACAGAAATGTAAAATGTAAAAATGTAAATCATAGTAGTACACGGTACAAGTTTCCAAATCTTAACAAAGTGTTATTGGAGTACTATGGTGAGAGAAAATGACTGCATAAGAAAGCAGGGGAAGTCTTTATATGTGATGATGACATTTGAGTGCGTGTTCCATTATCAAAGATCTACTTAAAAGGGAAAAAGAATAGAATATATCTTAAATCATGGATGTAACCAGGCAAGGCCACCCTATATGTGAATGTCCTGGGATAATTTTGCCTCCAGATGTCTCTTTTTTTGAGTGTCAATTTCATTTATGTATTTATAATATAAAGAAATTGAATAGAAAGAGGTAAGCATATGGTGGCAAAAATCCCTTCCTACCCATAAGGCTCACAGAATAATGTTGTCTAAATGCCATAATGTTTTTGGTAAATGTTGGTTCTATAGGCTTTGGAAATCTTTTATGTAGGACCTCCTCCAAGGTGATATAAGCATTAAGTGTATTTATCTAGATACCCTAGTTAAAGCTACTTTTTAAGCAGGATCAAAGTCCTCTTTTAAACTTTTATATTTGAAAGCTATCCCCATGTATAATTCCAGTGATTCTTGTACAATTCCTAGAAGACCTTTGTTTACATCAAAAGAGTTTGTCTCTCTCTGTAAGTTAGAACTTGTACATTGTAGTAATGGAAAATCCATTTCAAAGTAGCTTAGACTTACTCAGAAGAAATGTATTGATCAGTGTCATTAAACAGTTGAAAGGTAGGCAAGGCTTGTGTCAGGAATTAAATAGTGTGACCAGATTCTAGTTTTCCTTCTCCGTTGCATGGTTCTGCTCCCCAGTATTTGTTCTGTTTAATTCCTCTTAATGGTTCTAAGATGGATATCAGGATACTGAAGAACTACATGCTTTCTCATCCATCTTAAACAGGGAACAATGGGTTTTCTCTTTTAGAATCACAAACAACAACAACAACAATCCTAGAGTTGTTTCATTGGTTCTGATTGACCTTACTTGGAACCATAAGTCCATTTTTCAATTAACCACTAAAACCAGGGAGATGAGTTAAAACTAAGTACACACCATCCACAGAGCAAAGAGAGGTCTATTGTAGGGAGACTGCACAAATGGAAAAGTAACAGGGGAAACACAGGAGAAGGAGGTAGTTAGTTAATGTTCAATACACTCACCTTCTCAGGGACTTTTCTTCCATCTGGCATCATCTTTGTCTTTTGACCATTTTCCCCCATCAATACCTATATTAATACACAAGTTTTCCATATTTGGAAGAAAACTTCTCTTGACACCAAACTCCCCTCTGACTTCCTACTTATAATGATCTATGGTTGGATAGTCTACAATTTACTGTCTTTACTTTTTCATAGATATTTGTTAATCTCCTACAATAAGATTTCTACCACTGCACTGAAGTCATTTTGTGTATGGTCTTCAGGGAATTCCATATGACCAAAGCCAATGGATACTTTTGACATGGGCTTTGGGGGTCTAACTTCTTGAATCCAAGTATTGGCTCCAACAGTCACTATCTATATGACCTTAGACCAATTATTTAACACTGTCTTTATTTCCTCATCTGTTAAATGAGGATAATTGCAACAATACAACATGAAATCAAAAACATAGTCCCCAGAATAATTAAAACTGAGTAAGTGGCACACATTATAGACTACTGTTTTTTTTAAAATCAGGTTTATTTCTGTTTGGGTATTTGCTATGTATTGCAAAACTAGTCGACATGTTATATTGCAACTTCAGTTAACGTGTCAACCTCTGTTTAACCATAAGTCTCTCTCTAATCTTTGAACGCCGTTGTTTTGTGTCTCCCAAAATCTTTCTTTTCCATGTTCTATAATAGTATACTTTCTTGATATTCCTCTTCCTTCTCTAGTCTTTCATTCATCTTATTTGCTCTTTGTGTTTTATTTATTCTCTATATGTTGTATTTACCAAGAGTCCATTCCCAGCCCTGTGTTGGGCTCAGTCTATGTGCCATATAAATGAGAATGCACTGGCATTTGAGGCTTTGCTTTTTATTTCTCTGTCGACTAGTTTTGCAATACCAAGCATCCAAACAGAAATAAACCTGATTTTAAAAAAAAAAAAAAAAAAACAGTAGTCTATAATGTGTGCCACTTACTCAGTTTTAATTATTCTGGGGACTTTGTTTTTGATTTCATGTCACAATTACTAGTTTTGTGGGGTCTATCTAATCCTGATGCTTATTTACAAACTATCTCAAGTATTTATTTATTTATTTTTGAGATGGAGTCTTGCTCTGTCACCCAGACTGGAGTGCGGCAGCATGATCTCAGCTCACTGCAACTTCCACCTCCCAGGTTCAAGTGATTCTCCTGCCTCAGCCTCCTGAGTAGCTGGGATTATAGGCATGTGTTAAATTTTGTATTTTTAGTAGAGATGGGGTTTCATCATGTTGGTCAAGCTGGTCTCGAACTCTTGACCTTGTGATCCACCCGCTTTGGCCTTCCAAAGTGCTGGGATTACAGGCATGAGCCACCGCACCTGGCCATCTCAAGTATTTCTTTAACTTATAACTTCACATAACTTTGTGGAGGCAATAGGGTTAATTAAAAAGGACTTTACTTACATAACAAAATAAGAAGCATAGTTTTATAGTTCTGTGCCATATACATTTTGTTTGTCCAACTGTACCCATTCTTTGACCTTCTCTCCCTTGCTCTTTATTCTGGGAGGCTGACTTGTGTCATCATTGGGCTTCCATGCCCTTTGGATTCCAGTTGGTTTAGGCACCCAAGAGCCCTAGAAGGAAATTGAAGACAGGAAGTAAAGTGAGGTCAAGATATTTATTCTCCTAATTCCCTCCCTTTGAGGTTGCCACAGGCTGACTATGTCCCTTGACAAAAGGTTATTGCTCTTCTCAAAGTGGTTTCTCATTACGATTCTCTGCTTCTGGCCACTTTTCCCTCCCCTCATCCCTTGGGCCTAGATGTAGTAACAGCTTTACTGCTGCAAGGTTCTTGTATTATCTGTTATGGTTTCTTATATCCTGATTATCTTGTGACTTGTTCCTTTGTAGATAAACCTCCAGATTACCTAGGCAAAATCACAGAAGAACATGTATGTCCAGCTAAAATATTCCAGAAGACAGTGTGGAAATATTGAAGGGTTTTTTTTTTTTTATGAGGGAGTGCAGTGATCAGATTTATATTAGTTTTAATCTTTCTATGGGGTAGAATTTCATTCTAAAACAGAGATTTGGGTCTGGGAGGATGATATAGAGCCTCTTATGGATGTGAGGGCAAAAAATGATAGAGGTTTGCAGTGCCAATAGAAAGAGGAAAGAAGTTATATATGAGAGAAATTTGTAACTAATTATATGAGATGTTGGGTGACACTTAGGAAAGAATCTCGAATGTCTGTCAGGTTTCATGCTTAAGGGATAAATGAGATGGCAGTTTTATTACTTGTTTTCTGTATTATTTTTATTTCATAAATCCAGCTTAGAGAAATTGTATAGCAAAAATAATGTAATTGTGTTTAATATTCGAAAAGAACATGTTTCAGAGTAGTATCTATACAGCACCTCCCTCTTACACTTCCAATGATACCAATGATGGCTTCAATATAAGCCAATCTTACAAAATGTACCCAGCGTGAATTCTTAGGTATTGTTAAAAAAAAAAGTTGGCTGGGTGCTGTGGCTCACACCTGTAATCTCAGCACTTTGGGAGGCCGAGGTAGGTGGATCACCTGAGGTCAGGAGTTCAAAACCAGCCCGGCCAACATGGTGAAATCCTGTCTCTATTAAAAATACAAAAAAAAAAAAAAAAGCTGGGCATGATGGCACGTGCCTGTAGTTCCTGCTACTCAGGAGGCTGAGACAGGAGGATAGCTTGAACCCGGGAGGCAGAGGTTGCAGTGAGCCAAGATTGCACCATTGTACTCCAGCCTGGGTTACAAGAGCAAAACTCCATCTCAAAAAAAAAAAAGAAGTTTCTAATACACTTATCCTCCCTTGGGTTCACTCAGCAGAAGACCCTTGGAAAAGTATTAAAATAAACAGGATTACATTATTTATTTTAAGAGCAAGTGATTTATTTGCAAAGTAAATAAATCAGTAGAAGAGGGGAAAAAATGAGACAGGTAAGGCAAGGCAGCCAGTAAAGAGTGGTGCATTTTCAAGCCAGCTACTGTTGTGGGCCACTGGAGCTTTATCCCTTGGGAAACTCTGAAACCCTTGTAAAATACATGCCTCAGAGTTATTTCCCCTAGCATCAAGGGAGGTAGTGTATCAATATCCCAATTCCTACAATTAGTCATTATTTACAGGCTGCCTCTGGGGGCTGGAGGGGAGGCATCAATTGCCTAGTATGTCTAGCCTGCCACATGGATGGCAAAGCAAACTCTTGTGCAACAGAAAGCCTTCAGGCAATGAAATGCCAATGCTGGCACTGGGAAATCAGGCTGATGGGTGCTGAAGTGGCAAGGATAAGGGGATATGGATATTCTGCTGTAGTACTTTCCTAAAAGATGATTCATATTTGGTTCTAGGGATCAAGAATTGAGTTAAAATTTTATATTTATGTTGATTTCTATGTCACCTTCAGGAAAATAATTTAACAGAAACTAATATTTGCCATAAAAAATGTAAGGAATCATGTTTTTCATCATCCTAGCCATAACACAATGCATAATTTTTTAAATAAGCAACATAAATGTGAAATAATGTTTGGAAGGTACATTTAAAATGTCTTCTCCAGACTAGCATTTACTACTATATATTTATTTTTCCTTTTATTCCAGTTGAAAGAATTCAGAATCAGTGGGATGAAGTACAAGAACACCTTCAGAACCGGAGGCAACAGTTGAATGAAATGTTAAAGGATTCAACACAATGGCTGGAAGCTAAGGAGGAAGCTGAGCAGGTCTTAGGACAGGCCAGAGCCAAGCTTGAGTCATGGAAGGAGGGTCCCTATACAATAGATGCAATCCAAAAGAAAATCACAGAAACCAAGGTTAGTATCAAAGATACCTTTTTAAAATAAAATACTGGTTACACTTGATAAAAATTATACCATGGATTGTAATTTAATGATGTTTAATGTAAATGTATTAACAGAAAGTCACATTAAAGCTGAAATGAACAGTAGACTTTTTATATTTATTGTCTTAGAGACAGAGTCTCACTGTCACCCAGACTAAAGTGCAGTGGCATAATCATAGCTCACTGAGCGTTGAACTCTGGGGCTCAAGCAATCCTCCTGCCTCAGCCTCCCTAGTAGCTGGGACGACAGACGTGTACCACCATGCCTGGCTAATTTTTTAGAAATTTTTATTTTCTGTAGAGATGGGTTCTTGAACTCTTGGCCTCAAGCAATTCTCCTGCCTTGACCTCCAAAGCAATAGGATTACAGGCATGAGCTACCATGCCTAGCCAGTAAACTTTTGAGTCAAGGTAGAGAATAGAGGAAAATTGACAGCTAATGTCAATCTTAAAGTTAATATTGTTTAGTAATTTGGATATAGTGGACTGGTTTTCTATTGCACCATCTTTTAAGATCATTTCAAAATTGGTATATGTACTTATGTAGTTGCATGAAGTCAACCATTCGGGCTTAATTCCTTCCTAGAAAAAGTAACAGGTCTACTCTTTCATATCTTATTTGGAGGCCCTGGATCAAGAAATGGGGGTGGGTGGGTATAAGGATTGGGCAGAAATAAGGAGTACTCTCACTTTCTCCCCCCATTCTCTTACCTCCTGCTCAGCTCATTCTTCCCTTCTTTCTCTTTCCTCTGAAATCTCCTCAAATATCTGTCTGCTTAGTAGTCTATAATTCCTCAGGATAAAAGAAGAAGAAAAGGAAAAGGAAGAAAATTGCTTAATAACTATGTTTTATCAAGCAGCATGCATAGTGCTTTGCATGCATTTAATTCCTTCAAACTTAGTATTTACTGGTCAGTTTGAAAAGCCCTTAAATGTTAAACAATGGTTAGGCTTTAGGGTATTTTGAGCAGGGAAGTAATATGTTAGGAGGTTGATCAGATTGGGCACTTGATCAAAACCCTCTGTAGATATTTTATCTGACAGAAAAGGCCTTTTGCTAAACCAGTATCTGATTCTTAAATTGGTTATGTCATCTAAGAAGGAAACCATATTGTTTTCTTGGATGAAATGACCTCCATTTCCAAATTAGTCAGGTTAGACTATGCTAAACTATAGTAAGAAATGAACTCTGAAATCTCAATAGCGTAATACAATAAAGACTGCTTTCTTATTTATATCATAGTCCAGCAGAGGTTGACAAGCCATTCTTAGGAGCTGTCCCCCAACATGGTCACTTGGAAACCCAGACTTTTCCAATTTTGTGACACTGTCATTTTTAACACACTGCCAAAGGCCACTGCAGAAAAGGAAGAGAGAATGTGGTCAGTCAATCCATGGAGTTTTATGGCCAGGCCTGAAAATTATGTATACCACTTCTGCCACGTCCCATCACACAGAACTTGTTCTTGATTTAATTTCAGGAAGAGTTAATGGAATTAGTGAGCTTTTAGCCAATCTCTGTCATAGCTATTTTATCAAAGGGACCTGAGCTGCTACGAGGACAAGGTCTTAGTTTATATGATGAGAATGTTAGAAAGCCACATAGAATTTTACAGTCTTATTATTAGCTCTGTTGGAGTCAAAATCTAGGTGAATAAAAATTCTTTCAAGAGACACATGTTACCACTAATAGTTTTTTCAATGGATGAGCATAGATGAATTAGGAATTTCCAATGGTCATTTTCCTAATTCCTGGTCTGACTATGTAATATATAGAATCGTGGTTATTCTTGAAAGCTCTAGTCATATTGATGAGGTAGTCAGCATATTATTTATGCTACTCCTTTTTCTTCTCTATAAGTTTGGGATACTATGAATCTATTGGATCACAAACCAAAGTACTTAACTGGTAAGAAGTTATAAGCAGAAAATACGAAGTTTGGACTGGATCCTTGAGTTAGACGAGAAGAAGGAGAGATGAGAGGCATATAGTGATAGATTTGACTACAACAAGAGGACTCTGGTAGTTGGCAAATGAGAAGTAAATTTAATCTAAGAAAATTCTAAAGTGATAGTAAGAATGATTAGGGTTTAATTGCCCTTAGAAGAGCAAGTAGCTTTAAATAAGAGACAAAAATACCTGCAGAAGGAAATATGAAAGTAGAAAACAAAACAATTGCATTGTCAAAACATGTAAGATGTTTTAAACACCTAAAATAAAACCAGAATTGTATTATAATTGCTATCCTTTGTCAAACTTTTGAAATTTAAAAAAATGCTTTGGAATGGTCTAAAACTACATCATAAAAATGGCTCAGCCACTATCTATAGAGATTGACATTTTTTGTTTGTGTTCTGTGTTTAGGAATTTAATGATATATATTACTGCAGATTCAATGTAAGTTCACGATACAGATAAAGATGGCCAAAGCTGTAATTTTTTCCTTCATTTCTGGAATGATGTATGCTAAAATTAAAGTAATCCTAATGTTAATAACAACTTTTAGTGAATGCTTGCTGTGTGTCAAAAAGTATGCTAGTCACTTTACATATATTGGTTTATTTCATGCTTTCAAAAACTCTCTTTGAAAAGTACTCTGATTATTCTTAGTTTTCAGATAAGAAAACTGAAGGCTAGAGAAGTTCAGAATCTTCTTTTGAAAGTGATAGAGTTGTGATGTGAATGCATAGCAGTTACTCTTGTAGGTCACATCACAGGCTTTCTCTTCCACTTGTCTACGTGGCTAAAACAAAGCAAGAAAACCTCATACAAATCCGTAAAATACTCATGTAATTATTAATTGACAAATAAGATTATATTACATTACTGACAAACCAACAGGTAGAAAATGAAAGCAATGAAATAGTATGCTGGGAAAAAAAAATTTATATTCTTAGATGAAAAAGTAAAACAGTAATTGCAAACTCCGTTTCATTTTTACTGAAATGACAATGTTTAATTCTTCTAAAAGGTAGGGAGCAAATAAAATGGATATCTGGTCTTTACATCGAATGTGTCATCACTACTAAGTGATATTAGCTGGCTTATTACTTACAATTTTCTTTTAGGAAAAAAGTGTGAAAATAGACAGGAGGAGGCATTAAATGACTAAAGCAACACCCCCTTGCTCCATAAGTTCATTCTGAGTCTGTGTGCCTAAGATTAACAAGAGAGTCTGTGAGTCTCACAAGGCAATCACGAAGCTATGTCTACAGCCTTGGAGAGCTATGATTACAGCAGCCAGCCTCCTTTGCAGCACCTCAGTGATGACCACCCTAACTCTCACTAGTGAGCAACAATGAAATGCTTCAAACCCAACCACCAACACTGTTATACTCTTAAAATTTGAGCCAGTCACCATACCTGAACCTAAAAAGAAGATTACCAAAAATCTTGATACGTTAATGATTCATAATTGCTAATCTTTATTGATAATCTCTTCTAGTTCTTATCTACATATATTTTAATTGTCTACACAATATAAATTAAATTTTAAATTCTGATTTGTAAACTTAATATTATTGCATAAATATTTATCAATGTTGTTAAACATCTTTTAATAATTATCATTTTAAATTCTTTATATTATTTCATTAATTCCCATCTTTATTTCCTTGCTGCTCTGACATTTAGAAAAAACTCCTCCTCTTATTTAGAAAAAAAGAGTGGAGAGGCCGGGCGCGGTGGCTCATGCCTGTAATCCCAGCACTTTGGGAGACTGAGCCAGGCAGATCACGAGGTCAGGAGTTTGAGACCGGCCTGACCAACATGATGAAACCCTGTCTCTACTAAAAATACAAAAATTAGCCTGGCGTGGTGTTGCATGCCTGTAGTCCCAGCTACTTGGGAGGCTGAGGCAGGGGAATCGCTTGAACCCGGGAGGCGGAGGTTGCAGTGAGCCGAGATCACGCCACTGCACTCCAGCCTAGGCGACAGAGCAAGACTCCATCTCAAAAGTAAAGAGAGAGAGAGAGAGAGAGAGTGGAGAGTAAATGGGGACAATAACAACCGATTCACAAAACAGAAATAAAATCGGAGATGTCATATGGAAGAAGTTTATCTTGAAAGCATGGTCAGAGTAGAAAGAAACAGCAACAGGAGAGTCTTGATTTGGTGGAAAAACAGAATGCAGATGGCATAGAGTATCAACAATTAATTAGCAGGCCATTAAAGAGATGGCCATAACATATTGATAATTGTTTTCTTTCACCCTTAATTTTTCTAAAACAAAAACATGAAGTCAGAAAGTAGTCAATTTTGTTAGCCACATGGCTTCATGGTTTAATTTTATCTTTTCTATGGACCTGGTACAACAATAAAGTTCTTTTGAGATAGAAAGACAGATGTTAGGCAAAAACATACAAGATTTTCATTCTAATCAAAATCTTTGCCAGTAGGCTATGACAGAATCCTATGAGAGATGATGCCATTTAGAACTTTCACAAAAGGCAAAAATAGTATGCCATTGGCACCTAAAACCGCCAACAGTGATCATCATAGGATTTATTTCATTTGGCAGATTCTTGGTTGAGTTCATAACCTGTTCCCTAGGCTTTTAAGATTGGTCCAAACTTGGCAATGGATTCTTTGGAAAAATTACTTCTTGATCATTTTAAACTTTCTTTTCCAGTGTCAAGAGAGATTTTCCCAGGCTGAGAGTTTTCATTTATTTCTTCCCCTTTCTGTTTTTGAAAGAAAAATTCCCTTTTTGTCGGCTTTGTGATTGCTTTTGTGTCAAATTCAGTATAAAAGCTTTTCAAATGTGACAGCATTAGCTGTTTTGTGCTTGGCTGAGCTGAGAGTACATGAATTCAATAGAGAAGTGAAATCTTGTTTGAGCCTGGCTGATTTGGCTATATAATATTTAAAACTATCTGAAGCAAGAAATTCAATGATTTTCAAATTATTAAATAAACATTTCCAAGGCTGCAAAATCTCTGTGTTTTTGAAGGCATTCTTTAGGAAACTTGAAACACAGATATTCTATAATCACATAATTAATTTTAAAAGTTGAACTTATTGTATATAGTAACTAAGGTAGCTATTCGAGTATCTCAAATTATTTTACTAAAAAGGGAGACATTTTTCAAATATAGAAGTAGTGCTTTACATTTTGAGTGATTTGTGGAAGGATTGATGGTATCAGATATCTCATCCACCATAAAAATATGTACAGTAGTGGAAACTGAATTTTTCTTGTATATATTTTGTGTATTTTTTGGAGTTGTACAAAATTGAATCAGCAAATTGACCCACACTAGTAGTTTGAGGTTTGAGTTTCTGGTACAATAATGAAAAACATTATTAGAAATCTTCTTGCCAGGACCTACCATTTCTTCATGTATTTTCTTTATTCCCTTTTGTTCTCCACTAAAGTTTCTATGTGATTAAAGAGAAAAGATCAATAACCCAATAGTACTTTTCCTCCTAAAGTATGAATGAAACTATTAAACTTCTCAAAGCGTACAGAATGCTCTCTACATTGCTGATAGATCACAGGTAGTAATGGGCTAGCTTCCCCAGGTAACTATTATATTGTATAAATATTTAATGCAGAGTCACCAAGCCTTGAATAACTTATGCTTTGATTGTACCATATTTTCTCTAGTTTTCTTTTCACAATTTAACTTATCCCATGCTTGAAAATATAATGTGGTAACTCTGTAAATCTGCTCCTCAAAAAATTTTCAAAATCATCTTTTCTTTCTTTATTTCTTTTCTTTTTTTTTTTTTTCTTTTTTTTCTATTTTTTTGCTTTTTTTTAGGTTTTTTTTTTTTTTTTTTTCTTTTTTTTTGAGATGGAGTCTCACTCTGTCACCCAGGCCGGAGTGCAGTGGCATGATCTTGGCTCACTGCAACCTCTTGTGATCAAGTGAGTCTCTCAGCATCCCAAGTAGATGGAACTACTCCACCATGGCACACTCCACCATGCCCAACTATTTCTTGTGTTTTTAGTAGAGACAGGGTGTCACTATGTTGGCCAGGCTGGTCTCAAACTCCTGACCTCGAGTGATCCGCCCACCTCAGCCTCCTAAAGTGCTGGGATACAGGCATGAGCCAACACGCCTGGCCCCAAATCACCTTTTCTGAACCCTGGGAATTAATCAAAGGCTGGCAACAATTTTTGAAATGCTGACCCTCAATAAAAATGGCAAAGTTTGAGACTTTTTAAGTTGGCCTTTCCCATCACTTTCTCCCAGCTCCACGGTAGCCTTGAAAATCAGTAGCCTTGCAACCATAGTAGCTGTGAAAACTAGCAGCCTTTTAGCCACCAGAGAGTGTAGACCAGTATCGTAATTCTTCAAAAAGGCCAATTTTATTCCAAGAGCATTGCCACTATTTGACCTATCTTGCAGCTCCCTGGAATAAACCTATATACATGGCCTTGCCTTTATTTGGCCTGACTTAGAGATAACTTTCTAGGAAAAGCCCTAACTCCAGGGTGTTGGTCCAAATCAATTAGCAGCAATTCTTTAACATAACAGAATCCTAAGGCCGTGATACTAGTTGAGGTAAACATAGATCTGGAGAAAAACTTTCAATGAAGCTCTGGAGAATGAGATGTCCATAGGAGATTTTGGCAATCTCTGACATGTTCTTGCGCGCTCTAGAAGCCCTTGTGCTTATCTTAACAAATAGAGAATATCAATAAAGGGATAGAAATTGTAAATAAGAACCCAGTGGAATATCTGGAGTTGGAAAGCACAATAACTGAAATTAGATTTTTCACTTGACATCAGATTCAAGCTGGCAAAAGAAAGAATCGGCAAACTTGAAAATAGGTAAATGGGATAATCCAATCCAAAGAAAAAAAAAGAAAAAAAATTAAGGAAATACAGAAAGCAAAAACTGACTGAATTGAAGGGAGAATTAGGTAATTCAACAAAAATAGTTGGAGACTTCAACATCTCACTTTTAATAATAGATAAAACAACTAGGCAAATTAACAAGGAAATAGACACTTGAAAAAGACTATAAACTTACAAGACCTAACAGATATCTATACAACATTTCATCCAATAATAGCAGAATACTCATTCTTCTCAACTGTACATGAAATATTCTCTAGGGTAGGCCATATGCTAGGTCATAACATAAGTCTCACTACATTCAAAGGGATTAAAATCATACAATGCAGATTTTATGACCATAATGGAGTAAAATTAAAAATCAGTAACAGAAGTAAATTTGGGAATTCATAAATATGAGAAAATTATACAACACACCCTTAAATAACCAATAGGCCAAAGAAGAAATAAAAAAATACAAAAATATCTTGAGATAAATGGAAGTAAATATACAACATACCAAAACTTATGAGAGGAGGCTGAAGCAGTGCTTAGAGTGAAATGTATAACTATAAATACCTATATTTAAAAAGGAAAAAGATCTCAAATCAATAGCCTAAGCTTCTACCTTAAGAAACTAGAAAAAGAAGAGAAAAGTAAATCTACAGTAAGCAGCAGGAAGTAATAACAATTAGTGTGAAAAAAATCAAATAGAGGAAGAAAATATAATAGAAAAAATCAACAAAACCAAAATCTAGAAATTTTGTTATTTGAAAAGGTCAACAAAATTGACAAAGTTTTAGCTGATTGGTTAAGAAAGAAATGTTCAAATTATTAATCTTAGAGAAAAAGAGGGTGTGTTACTACCAACATTACAGAAATAAAAATAATTAAAAGAGGGTATTATGAACAACTAAGCAAACAGATAACCTGGATAGATCTATAACAAGAAATTGAATCGGTATTAAAAACTTCCCCCAGTGAAAGGCTCAGACCCAGAAGTCTTCACTGATGAATTCTACCAAACATATAAACAACTCTTCTAAAAAATAGAAGAGAAAGGAATACTTCCTAACCAGACAAAGATATCACAAGAAAACAAGCTACAGCAATATGCCTTATGAAAATAGACTTGAAAAGCCTCAAAAAATTATCAAACCTAATACAACAACATATTAACATGATTGCTACCATAACCAGGTGAGATTTATCCCAGGAATATAAGGTTGGTTTGACATCCAAAATTTAATCAATGTATTATACCATAACAATAGAATAAAGGACAAAAAATCATATGGTCATCACAATAATTATAGAAAATTCATGTGACAAAGTACAAAACCCTTTCAAGCTTGAAAAATAGAGAACACTTAACAAATGAAGAATAGAGGGTATTGTGAATTGAATAGTGTCCCCCACTCCCAAAAGACATACTAAAAGCCTGAGCCCAGGTACCTGCAAATGTGACCTTATGTAGAAATAGAGTCTTTGCAGATGCAGTCAAGTTAAGATGGTATTTTTATAAGAAGAGGAAAAGAGGCATACACAGAGAGAAGAATGCCACATAAGGGCACTGTCCACGGGAAAAACACCATATGATGTTACAGGTAGAGATTAAAGTGCTACAGTTCAAAGACAAGTAAAACTAATGATTAACAGCCATCATTAGAAGCAAGGAAGAGGCAAGGAAAAATTCTCCCGTACAGGTTTTAGCAGGAGTATGGCCTGCTGGAATCTTGATTTTGGATCTAGCCTCCAGAAGTCTGAGACAATCAGTTTTGTCTACCCAGCTACCTGGATTGTGACACTTAATTACAGAAGCCCTAGGAAACTAATACAGACGAGGATTTCCTCAACCTGATAAAAGGCAACTACAAAAACTTCCCAGCTAATGTTATTGTGAAACACCAAATGCTTTCCCCTAAGATCAGGAAAAAGTGAAGGATGCCTGGTCTCACCACTTCTATTCAGTATTGTACTGGAAGTTCAGGCCACGGAAATCAGGCAAGAAAAATAAATAAAAGACATCCAAATTAGAAAGGAATAAGTAAAATTATCTCTACTTGCAGACAACATGACCTTGTAATTAGAAAATTCTAAAGAATCTATGAAAAATATTAGAAATAATAAAATAATTCAGCAAATTTGTAGGATACAAGATCAATATACAAAATGAATTATTTCATACATTAAAAATGAATAATCTAAAAGTGAAATTAAGAAAATATTTACAATGGCATCAAAAAGTTTTAAAAACTTAGGCATAAAAGAGATGCAAGACTTGTATACTGAAGAATACAAAGCATTGTTGAAAGAAATTAAAGATCAAAAAGAAAAATATCCCATGTTCTCAGATCAAAAGACAATATTATTAAGATATCAATATCCCCCCAATTGATTTACAGACTCTATGGAATCATTATCCAAATCACAACTGGCTTTTTTTTTTTTTCAGAAATTGACAAGTGGATCCTACCATTTCTATTGAAATGCAAGGGATGTAGAATAGTCAAAACAACCTTGAGAAAAGAACAACATTGGAGGACTTAACTTTCCAATTTCAAAAACTACTACAAAGCTACAATTATTAAGAAAATGTGGTACTAGAATGTGAATAGACATATAGATCAATGAAATAGAATTGAAAGTTCAAAAGTAAACATTTGCTTTTATGGTCAACTGATTTTTGACAAGGGTACCAAGACAATTCAATGGAAAAAAATAGACTTTCAAAACCTGGTGCTAGAATAACTGGATATACACATGAAATATAATGAAATTTGGCCCTACCTCACACCATACACAAAAATTAGCTTAAATGTATCATAAAAGAAAACAAATACCCTGATTAAAATGGGCAAAACACTTAAACATTTCTCAAAAGAAGATATATATAAAATGCCAATGGGTTTGTGAAAAATGCTCAACATCCTAATCATTGGGGAAATGCATGTTACAATCGCAATGAGATATCACCTTACACCTGTTAGAATGACTGTTATAAAAAGAGAAGAATGATAACAAGTGTTGATCAAGGATGTGGAAAAAAGGTAACACTTGTATATCATTGGTGGGAATGTGTATTAGTACAACCATTATGGAAAACAGTATGGTAGCTCCTCAAAAAACTGAAAACAGAATTACCATAGGATCCAGCAATTCCACTTCTGGGTATATATCCAAAAGAATTTAAACCAGTATGTCAAAGAGATATCTTCACTCCTGTGTTTATTGCAGCATTAGTCACAAAAGCCATGATATGGAATCAACTTAAGTTTCCATCAATGGATGGATCAATGGATAAAGAAAATGTGGTACATATACACAATGGAGTATTATTCAGCCTTAAATAAAGAAGAATATCCTTTTGTTTATGACAACATGGATGAACCTGGAGGGCATTATGCTAAATGAAATAAGCCAGGCACAGAAAGTCAAATACTGCATGATCTCACTTATGTGTGGAATCTGAAAAAGTCAAACTCACTGAAGTAAAGAGTAGAATGGTGGTTACCAGAGGCTGTGGATTTGGGGGTGGAAAATGGGGAGTTGTTGATCAAAAGGGGTAAAAATTTTAGGAGGAATAACTTTTTGAGACTTTATGACACAACGTAGGGACCATAGTTAATAATATTGTATTGTATATTTCAAAATTGCTAAAATAATAGATTTTAAATGTTCTTGCTATAAAATATGATACATATATGAGGTGATAGATAAATAGCTTGATATAATCATTCCACAATGTATACATATATCAAAACATACATTGTACCCCATAAAAGTATACAATTATTTGTTAGTTAAAGCAAAATAAAATTAAAAATAAAAAGTTTTAAAACTTCTGTAAAATAAATTTTATAATAAAATATTTTAATGAATCATGGAGCTAAACATATTAATAAGAACGAAAACTTTAAAACCCATATAAGAAAATGTAGAAATACAATGGATTATGCAATGTTTTCTTAGATATGACACCAAAAGCAAAAGTAACTGAAAAATACATAATTTGGACTTTAACAAAATTAAAACTTTTATACTGCAAGCAATATTGTAAAAAAAGTGAAAATACAATCCTTAGAATGGATAAAAGTATTTGTAAATCATATATTTGATAAGATACTTGTATCAAGAATATGTAAAAACTCATAATTCAACAACAAAAAGGATAAATGACTTAATTACAAGTGGAAAAACAGTTTGAATAGGCATTTCTCCAAAGTAGATGTACAGATCTCCATAAGCACATGAAAAGATGGTTAACATCATTGATTATTTTTAAAATGCAAATGAAAACCACAATGAGATAGTACTTTTTACCCACTGGGATGGCTAATACAAAAAATACAGACAATAAAAAGTGTTGACAAGATGAAGTATACTTGGAATTTTCAGATTACTGGTGGAAATGTAAAATGGTGAAACAACTTTGAAAAAAGTTTGAAAGTTCCTGGAAATATTTTTTTAATTTTTAATTTTTGTGGGTACACAGTAGGTATATATATTTATGGGATACAGGAGATATTTTGATACAGGCATACAATGTGTAACAGTCACATCAGGGTACATGGCATATCCCTCACCTCAAGCAATTATCTTTTCTGTTACAAACAATCTAATAATAATCATTTAGTTATTTTTAAATGCATAATAAATTTTTTTGACTGTAGTCATCCTCTTGTGCTACCAAATACTAGATCTTATTCGTTCTATCAAACTATATTTTTGTATTATATATTTCACTACACATTAACCATCCTCCCTTTCCCCCCACCACTACCCTTCCCAGTCTCCTGGAAATATTAAACATGAAGCTACCATATGACAGAACCATTCTACTCTCAAGTGTATGCCCAACAGAAATGAAAATACATATACACAGAAAACCTTTATACAGATATTCAGAGCAGCATTATTTATAATAGCCAAAAAGTAGAACCAACTCAAATGTCCACCAGCTAATGAATAAATTTTAAAATGTCCTACATCCAAAAATGGAATATTATTTAGCAATAAAAAGAAATGAAGATTGGTGGAGCAAGATGGCCGAATAGGAACAGCTCCAGTCTCCAACTCCCAGTGCGAGCGACACAGAAGACCGGTGATTTCTGCATTTTCAACTGAGGTACTGGGTTCATCTCACTGGGGAGTGCCGGACGATCGGTGCTGGTCAGCTGCTGCACCCAACCAGCGAGAGCTGAAGCAGGGCGAGGCATTGCCTCACCTGGGAAGCGCAAGGGGGAAGGGAATCCCTTTTCCTAGCCAGGGGAACTGAGACACACAACACCTGGAAAATCGGATAACTCCCACCCCAAT